>NW_005187608.1:72781-78123 GCF_000239375.1 Pundamilia nyererei
AGAAGTAACTAGTAATGTAACTAAGTTACTATTTTAAAGTAACTTACCCAACACTGATCATGACATGAAGCAAAGTCTTGTGCTGAAATCTGGTGTTCCTTCAAGAGGATCAAGTCCAAATACAAACCTAACATATCCACAAGTTCGCCAGCAGTTAGTTACACACTCACACCTGAAACATATTCCTTTAGTTATCATCCATTTCATGTGCAGATGTTGTTTAGATCTCGGCCACTAATCGAAGCAAACATAAAGTGAGCCAGTCTTGTCTGAATGCAGCATTTTTATCACAGTTTAAGAAATCTCACCAACAATGGCAGAAAGAGCAGAGACTCTGTTTTCTAACAACATTTCAAAGTTTCAACATCTTTTCTTGTTGGCTCATGTTATTCATCCATTTACATTTTAAACAGCATCACTAGGAGAGCGTGCTGTCAACTTCCTTCCTCACCTTAACGTGAGCGTACCAGTTTGTTTATCTCCAGCTAACAATGAGCTTTATCTTTATATGAAGTTAAAATTGATGCATATGTCTAACTGATGCTGGTATCAAAACACATCCAGAGACAGGGGTGAATTCTTACAGCAAAAATAAACTCATGAAGGCCCTGCTCTGACACTTTGGTCTTTATATACCAACATCTTCTTTTCTTTATAAGATGTTGTTAGTGGACAGAACAGCTTGTGATCCAACACAAAGGTCAATAATTACGTGTGGTTCTTCCTATGGTCAAAGCAAAACAGAGAAAAATCCTAATGCGTTAGTAGTGCCTCTTACTTAATGTTTAAATCAACAGTTTTCTTGTGGTAAGGTAATATTGCTGTACAACAAAAACAAAGTAGCGTAAGTCAACTACTGCAGTAATCCATATGACAAAACGTCCCCAGCTAAATAAAGAGAAATCTCACTTTCTCATGTACACAGGATGATGTCAGAGCCTCACAATCTGAAATGAGGTCTGAAACAACTACTGATGGAAAGTAAGAAAAACGAGGAACAGACATTAGGACAGTGAAGCTCTGACTTTGGTCTGATGCCAAATGTAATTTTTTTGTTTTAAGCCCCAAAATGTTTTTTGTTCACACCATGACACATGTAGACAAGCATTCATTCAGAAGACACATTTTAACCACAACATTGTTCTCTGACGTAACATCCTGTTTGATTTGAACATAGCAGGACAAAAAGACAGAACAGGCCCTATAAACTGACCAACAAGCAGAGGGAGGACGTGCTCTGATGCTGAACTAAACCCGACTGAGATGCATATGAGACATATGTGTGTATATGATCTGGCAGAATCACTAGTACACTACCATCTTGGAAGGTATGAGTTTCCTATTATCACATTATCACTTACAAAAATATAACAATAATATAAATATAATAGGCATACATGCTTACATGCGTGTAGTATTGGGTAAAAAAGGGAAATAACCTTCTACACAGTCTACACAACGCTAGGTATTTCACCAGATGGAAACATTTTGTAAATAAAGAATAAATCACCCAACGCTGTTAAACCAGATTCCCCTCTTAAGTTTAAGTTACACCCTATTAAATGTTCTTTTTCCTTCTGTATAATTGTTATATTTTACTAATAAGAATATCCCTGAGTATCCATGATACTCTTGTCTGTTACTCACTGAGGAGCTGATTTTGTGAGGTTGCTGCTGGTCCTTGGAACTCGCTTCTTCCCGCCGGTCTTCTGCATCTCCTGAGCACTCTGTCTGAGTCACAGTCTGGTAAAGAGTCTTAGAGGTGTTTAAAGTAAGGGAAGACAGACCAAAGCTAAAGTGTAGAAGAGCTAATAAGTCCAAAACATTTAACCTTGAAACACCTCACAGCAAGGGAGTTAAACTGTGAATAGTGAACACTGCTCCCTTTGCAGGCAGCACAGTTTGAAGTGTTATGACCCTGCTCTGTCTCCTTTTCACTCCCTCCCACCTAAGCATTACGCACACACACACACACACACACACACACACACACACACACACACACACACACACACACACGCACGCACACGCACACACACACACACACACAACATTAACTTTTATTACCTCACTCAGACATCCATACCCAGAGGACCAAATTTTCCTCCCTCGTTTCTCCCACTAAAGTAAAAAGGGTTAAAAAAAATCATGACACAGAACTAACAGAATAAAACTGAGACATATGCCTCAGCTTTCCAATGACGGTAAATAAAACATCTGGCATTCCCAGCTTTCATGTCTGCATAATTTAACTGGTATTTAACTATCTGGAAAATTTCTTTGTAGACAGTCAGTGTGGCAGCTTCCAGGGATATCCCTCTCTTGCAGGATGGCAGGAAGTACTGGGTCACAAGTCAAAGCTTGAGTCTCCAGTTACACCGAAGCGCTGATTCAGAGGAGGAAAGTGCAGGAGGACGGTGAGAAGACAGACGACCTGGAACGATGAAAACAGAGCGACACGTGAGAAGAAAGCAAAAGTAGTGTGTATACTGGGAGTGAGCAGGAGGGAACACCCTGAGAATGTGAGCATTAGCAATAAATAAATATAGTCAGTCGGCTGACTGTCAGGGTGGAAATGGACCCAGGAAGAAACCTCCTGCAGAGCCAGGCTCAGGGAGGGGCAGCCAGCTGCTGTGGCCGGGTGGGGGTGAGGGGAAAGAGAGCAGAGGGAGACAGGACACACTCTGATACAGAGGGCCAAAGATTAATCATTACACACTTATTAGTAATTAATGAATTATTATTTGTCTAATTATTTAATAAGTAATTACATAATTAAACACCAGTGTCAAAATAGTGGTGTCCAAGTCCCCAGCAGCTGGTTCCACAGGAGAGCAGCAGGAAATTATTCAACTCTTCATCTCTTTAATACATATATTTATTTTAACTAGTTTGTGTCATCTGACTTCTTGAATGAATACAGCTGAGTTTAAAGCTGGGCTTTGTCTTTAAAATGTTTAAATTTAAAATCATTCTCCCCCCATTCTTATTCCTGTCTCTCTGTAAATAGTTATATTTGATATATTTATGTTTAATGTTTGAGAAGTTTAATATGATTTCAAATACATTTTTGTAATGACTAATGTCTCAGTTCTACTACACAGCAAACACTGGCACACAACTTGACATGTAGAATTGATTTCATATTATACTAATGAAAAAATATACTAGGAACACAGTGAAGGCCAGTTATTTAAGAGAATAAAGAGAGGTTAGGTTATTTTGGAGGCAAGCTCCATTTATTAAGAATTTTTTTAAAAAGGCAGGAAAGCTCTTCAGAGGTTTGTGGGTGGCTCAGAGCCGTTGTGGGGAAGTCGCTGGGACTTCAAATGGGCTGCTCTTTTGGCTGCCAAGACGCTGCTCCCTCCGCCGAGAAGTGGGCCATCGCCCTCACCAGGACAGCCTCTGTGGAGTTGTTGGCTGCTACACGACCCAGGCCTGTTTTGAAAATGAACCTGTGATAAGACAGCATATCAAGATAGAATTGTTATTATCATATAACTAAAGATGAACCAGACTGTTCACAGATCAAGCTCTCAGTTTTAAAAAGGCTGGTGACCCCTGTTATAGAGTCAGCTGCAGGGATTATATACAAATATTCAACTGGTTCTATACCAGAATTAAACCAGGTCTAAATAAAACAAAAGAAGGACTTTATGAGATAAACCTTCTGAGTATCACTACAAAGATTACCTACAGTGGTCCTCATACCACCGTTTGATATCAGCAAACACCGAGAGCATACACTGATATGACACCACAGCCATGCTATCATTCAAACACTGATAACAGCATACATCGAATATGGACTTGATGAGACCTTTTGAGTATGACTATAAATTTTATAAACAGTTGTCTCTAGAGCAGGGCGATATGACCAAAAATATTTATCACGGTATACATTTGAAAATTTGCGATAAAGATATAACTGACACGAGACAAAATACTTTACAACTCCACAACTATTAGTGCAAAAACCCATCAATGTATTTTCACTTAAACAAGCAGCTGTTGTTTATGTGCATTAAAGTCATATAAAATTGTAACAGAGCAAATTCCTCGCTGACAGTTTAACCAAAAGGTATTTCCAGTGGAAACTGGGCGACACATCCTCAGCATCACCATATATAATAGCCACCAACTTAAAAAGAGGTTATACACACACAATACGGTAACATTATGTTGAAGCACAGTACGTATCACTCTGCGAGGCTCCGCCTACGATAGCCGTAACGCTCCCACAATCCATCAAGCGGTGCGGCTTCGTAGCTCAGCAAAGTCGTACTGAAACATAAAATCGTTGCAAATTGTCCCTAATCATCACAAAGTATGGCAATGTGAACACTGCATCCATGTGACCAACGATTTTGATCAGTGTTGTCACAAGTTGTTCTAGTGTAAAATCTTCTGTGGATTGAATTGCTGGAGTCTCCCATGAAAGCCGTTTCCTCCTCCACAGAGTCGACGACCTTGCGTTACTGCTGAGCTCAGCTCAGCTAACTGCAGGCAGTCAGTCAATTTTTCTCCTCGCACCAAGGAGGCTTATGCCAGCCCACATCAGGTGCCTGATTAGCAGCACAGTGAGCATGGACCCAGCTATAGTGCATTACCATGTCCAGACTGAAGGCCAAGTTTACAAATGCTGCACCATTTAAGGGAAAATAAACAGGCTTTGCAGTGATATAAGATTTATTTTCAAGGATCATTGTTACATATTCCATAAAGTATTTTCTCATCTGCCTCCACAAGCACATGAACTTTAGTGCAATCCCATTAATAATTGATAGGGTTTAATATGATGTCGACATTCCCTATAACAGCTTCAACTCTTTTGGGAAGGTTTGAGTTGAGGAGTATGTTTATGGGATTTTTTTTCTTACCATTCTTCCAGATCAGCGTTTGTGAGATCACATACTGGTATTGGATGAGGTCTGCTCACAGAAGTTCATCCCAAAGCTGTTCTACCGGGTTAGGATCAGGAATATGCACAGGTAGGGGCCATCCCCACAAACATCTTCATCTTCTACAAGCTTAGTTGGCTATAGTCATTTCACCACAGATGAAACATCTGCAGATAATTGGGCTACACAAAGACCCTGTCATGGTCCGGGTGTGTGCCAGTGTGTCTCCCTCCGAGCCGGCGTCTCCACCCCGGGGAGGGGCCTCAGTGTTTTTGCTGATCGCTTACACCTGTGGGTAATTTAGCCGGGGACTCTTAAGGCCAGCGTACTCAATCGCTCTTCGCCAGATTCTCTGCTAACATCAGTCAGTGCAGGCCACCACCATCATTCCCTATGTACAGTGGGGCAAAAAAGTATTTAGTCAGCCACCGATTGTGCAAG
>NW_005187608.1:79438-88451 GCF_000239375.1 Pundamilia nyererei
GAATAAATTCTTTACAAATCCTACCATGTGAATTCATGGATTTTTTTTTCACATTCTGTCTCTCACAGTTGAAGTGTACCTCTGGTGCAAATTATTGACCTCTGTCATCATTTTAAGTGGGGGAACTTGCACAATCGGTGGCTGACTAAATACTTTTTTGCCCCACTGTATTTTGTGAATCACCTTGCCTCACTGTATGTTTGTTTTTTGTGCGCCTCTCTCTCAGCTACACCCAACTGTTAACCCCTGTCGAAGAGCACCATTTTGGATGCTGGACCATCTGGCAGTCCCACAGGCTATACCCGAATTACCTACCTGCCTCTCTGCCTCCACGCCAGGAGTTTTTTTGGATTTCACACCCGGACTACTCACCCCTCCACGTCATCTTCGACCTCCTTTGGCAAGTACGCAGTACGAAGAAGGATTCTGAACCAGCAACATATTCATATGTCTCCTTATCCGTATCTGAACATCTGCACTCTGTTACAGTGACCCCGACCTTTTCCTGGATCGAATGTGACTTGCTTTCCAGTCCAATCCCCGGAATAGCTGTCCTCTCTGACCCGGACCAGATCATTACTTAGTTTCAGTGGCGGAACGTCGTACTTGTCTACTCACCTTTTTGTTTATGAATATTTGTGGAAACATTAAATATTATTCTTAAAATCTACTTACGAGCTGTTCGGCGTCCTGCGTTTGAGTCCTGTCACTCGTCCAAAACGGTCTCGGCCGTAACAGACCCTGGCACAGAGTTGTCACATGTCACTGTGAGGGTGGTGACCAAAATCTTGCCACAAAGTCGGAAGCATGTCTTTGCATGTTAAATCATGAAATGTTCTTTTCATGGAACCAAGGGACAGAGCCCAACTCTTGAAACAACCTCACACCATAATTCACCAGACGTTATACTTGGCACAATAAGTGCCATTCTCATAAGTGCCATTGGCAACCATCATACCCAGACAGACACATGTGAGCCAGCACTCCAGAGAGCACGTCTCCACGGTTATCAAATCCATTGGCAATGCTTTGCATTGTGCTTGGTGATGTGAGAATTGGATGCAGCTGCTCGGCCTTAGAAACTCATTCCATGAATGTCTCTACGCACTATTCTTGAGTTAATGTGAAGGCCACATGAAGTTTGGGGTCTGTACCGTTTGACTCTGCAGAAAGAAAGACCTCTGCACACTATGCACCTTAGCACCTGCTGACCGAACTCTTTGATTTTACATGGCTCAAAACGTCATCGTTGAGTTGCTCTTCCCATTTGTTTCTACGTTGTTTTAATACCACTAACATTTGACTGTGGAATATTTAGTAGTGGGAAAATGTTATGACTGGACTTGTTTCAAAAGTGTCCTCCTATCACAGTGCCATGCTGGAATTCACTTCTACACAATGTTTGTGCAGAAGCAGTCTAATGCTTGATTTTAAACAACATGGAAGTGACTGGAACACCTGAAATGAATGATTTGGATGGTGAGTGAATACTTTTGGGAATATAGTGTCTGCATTTGCTATTACAGTGATGTTTATTCCCTGTTCATTTGGAAAAATTCCACATTTAGGTTATGGCATAACATTTTACCATTGTGTTGTTTTCACTTATGTGATGATGGTGTTAACTAGTAGTAATATTAGTGTTCGTAGAAGATCATTTAAAGCACACACAGAAAGTGCATCAGAGCCATTCTCTATGAGCTTAATGAAGCATGTGAATTTTAATTGAAAATGGTTTTGATGACACTTTTATCTGAGTGCTAGTGCTGACTTATTACAAACTACCCAGTAACCAGTGTTGAAGGCTGTGGACACAGGACTCATCATACAAGTAAGTGCAGCCTATTTGCTGTCAAAATTTGAAAGAGTTTTGATATAAACCCTTAAATATAAACGTTGTATATTAGAAAAATATACTTTCAAAACATTTACTTTCTAAGTTAAATCTAAACCTTCCTTTTCAAAGTAATAATAGTAAATGTAACTATAACAATTATAATTAATTCAATTATTATAATTATCAATATAATACTATAATAATTGGTCCATTATTGCCATAAAGGTAACCAGTTGCTTGCTTGAGACAAAACAACCACAAAAGAAAACAAAAGAAAACAAAAGAAAACAAAAGGTAAACTTGACTTTTTCCTGCAAAAGCACGAATGTTATAACAAACTCTGCTGTATTGTGTATTTCTTGTGTGACAGTGACTGGGTTGCTTAATGGGACTGCATTCATTGACTCTCCATGGTCAAATCCAGAAAAGTGGGTTCTGGTGACTGTGTTGGGCTTGGAGATGACCATGGGTGTTATGGGAAACAGTTTAGCTCTGCTTGTCAAAGTTCTGGTAAGGAGGTTTGATTGTTCCTCACACTGATGTTTCATCTTAGATATCTTTGTGTGTAGAAAACCAAACCACTAGAGGAAGTTTTATCAATGTTATTCTTATAGAAATCAATATTTACCATTAACTGACAATTACCAGTGGTTTAATTGTTATTCAATTGTGTTATTATATCAAAAGCAATGCCTCATTATGAAAACACCCTTCTGCTAGTAAAACCTTGTCTATTATTAGCAGATTTTAACTTAAATATTTTAAATTAAGTTCTTAATCAACAAGAAATGTTTTCCTGTTCCAGAAATCTTGAGGTTTGTTAAGATGAAACTGTGCAAAGCTAATACCTGCTGCCATGCTCTTTTAAAGAGGAGAGGCTTTCTTCTGACAAACAAGTCATACTAGTTCTGTCTTTTTCTAATAGAACTGTCATTAACTTTTACATTTAACATGCTAACTAAGGTCTGTAGAGTTGTAACTCTTCAGTTCAATTCAGTGAGCTAGGCCCTTACTTTTATGCACCTGTAGCAATGGGACTAAAAAACATTTCAATGTACAAATGAAGAGGCAGCATAATCCTTTTATCTGCACAATCAGGGTGTTTGTCAGCTGAATAAATGTCCATGTCCACAGCTTGTTTAAAAATATTGATATAAAATCAAGGTGGTTTATGCATCAAAACAACTGGTTTAACTTACATGTCAACCAGTGTGTTTTTCTTTAATAAGCTTCTAATTTGGTAAGCACTTTTTTAAAGATGACTGTATGTTCACTCCTCCTCTTGTGTCATTGATTCTAAGTGCCGAGGAAAGTTCTGCTGTCGTTGCTGGTTTCCTTTTATGAGTCTAACCCTCTCAGACTTGGGTAAAAATGCACCAACACCAATGGCTATCCATTATTTCATTTGTTCATTTATTGTATGCTGGCTTTGGCCGTTTTTAAAGGGTGTTCTAAATAAATATAAATAATACTACTGATTAATTAATAATAATAATAATAATAATAATAATATTTATAATCATTTTTATACTTTTCTTTGTTTGTTGGTTTCTCAGTGTCATGATAACTAACTCATTTCTGATAATGAACTGTGTTGTCAAGGCTCCTGCCTCCTCCTCATCTCGTCCTCCATGCTGACCATACTCACAGGAGGTCAAAAGTCCCCGTGGTGTGAGGTGGTCACCCTGCTAAAGTTTGTGCTTGTCAGCTCATCTATAGGGAGTACAGGTACTACACAGCTTCATACACATAGGACAACAGGGCTCTGTTCTGTGTTTAAACCCTTGAAAATGGAGCTTGGCTAAACATAATGGGCACTGAGTTTAATGTAAGGTAGATGTTCCAATGTTATGAGGTAAATAACTGAACCAGACAACTACTCAACTGAAAACTTTTACTGAGTTTTATTTCATGCTTTATTTCATTCAGTGCTGTGTACAAATGTCTACCCTTTTAAGACTAAACCAGTAAAAAAATTTTTTAAATTTAATAAAAAATAACGTTTGTCCTTTGAAATCAATACACAGTACCTATTTGTAGGTAGTAATAATAATAAATACATCTAAATGAGGTTTTTTAAAGAGAAACAAGAAGAAAAGGTAAAAAATTAAATGACAGAGCAGAAGTAAAATAAAACAGGTCAGCAACCTGTAACCACACACACATGAAAAGCAAACAAACAAAAAAACAAAACAAAACATACACAAACGAACACACAAGCTTGCTGTATTGTGTGTGAACGTCTTGTGAAAACCAAACTTTTCCATAACTTTATAAAGAAATTCCCATCCAACTGAATCAAATGCTGCTTTTCTACAGCCAGACTCAAACATAGCCCCCACTTCTTCTCTGTTTACACATTCAGTGGGATGAAAAGCTCTTCCTATATTATCATGAGTCTTCCTATACTGGGTGATTCCAGACTGGTCATTGATTAAAAAATACATCACTTCCAGTCTTTTTGCCAAATGGTAGTATACATTTTATAGTCCCGGTCCAATACAGTGATTGGTCTATGTGCCCCCCATTCTATTATGTCCTTACCAGTAGTTGACTTACACTACTCATTGGACCCTTGTGATTTTGAAGAGAAAGGAACAGCATCACTAACAGCGTCAGCTGTGTTTGTGCTACACGTATGCCGATCTCACAGTGTATATTGACTTGACACAACACAGGGATCCAACAGGCTGTGGTGCATTGCTCCAGCTTTTAGCTCAAGCTCCAGACTTTACCAGCCCACACTCAAGTCTCACTGACTCTGCTCCCAGACCTTCCTCTCCAGCGCCCTCCTGCCCTTTCAATGTCTGACACACCCTGCACGTTTCGTACAGGCCTTGCTAGTTGAAGCTCCTGCCACACACCACATCACACCATGACGGCCAGTTGGCCCTATACAGCCTTTTGTCAGGATACTTAATTAGGTCAATTAGTCAATCTTTTGGTTTGGGAAACATAATCTGGCAGAATATTCTGAAACTCGTGAAGCTAAAACAGTTCTGAATTTACACAAGCTTTAATACAAATAAACCAGAGCTAGCAAAACATTTAAAACACAATAAGAATGACTTTGTATTGTTTTATTTCATGAATCTAGGTTGTTTTTCATGTTTGGGCCATTGTAACAGCATTTTAAGGTAAATTAAGATATACTTTATTTATCTTACAGCAGTCCTATGTGTGCAGAGATCAACTGGCATCAATTCGATAGATGGCGCCATCTTTGTTGTCATGGTGACAGCATGTTTGGCTTCTTGGGTTACAGGGGTAGTTTTTGGGAGCATCCCTGTTGTCTATGCTTGGATCAGGTATGTAGCTAACTAAAAGCCTTCACATGTGCTTTGCAGTTCTCTGTTCTTATATCCATGTCAGTCTTACCGTCTTTGATTTCCAGGTACGATCCTGCTGAGACTCTCTGTACTGTGTTCTGGGAGAGCAGCTCCTCAGACATGCTGGTCTACAATCTCTGTGCTTTCTCCATTTGCATCTTCTTCCCCTTACTGCTCATCTTTGGCTGCTCTGTAATAATGGCTACTGGCTGCCACTTCAGTGACAGGTAAACCAGCTGAAAGAAGTGCAAAAACAATTTGAGGCAATGTTGAATAGTAGCAACTGCTTATCAGACGTTGATGACTGTCAGTTATACTGTTATACTATTCTTTCAATGACATCCTCCTCCAGTTAGATACAAATAAAACAGAACGTTTGATTATTGCTCCTGGCCATATAATCTCAGGAATTAATCAGCTTCTTAGACTCTTCTGTTCAATAAAGTCTCAGAAATTTGGGCGTCATATTTGACAGGTAAGGTCGTTTTGCGAACCACCACAAACAACTTGTTCTGAATAGTTTTGATGACCTAAGAAATTTCTAAACTCAGACTACTGGTGTCACAGGTGGAACTTCAGATGATTATTCGTGCTTTTACTGCTTCTTTTGTGGCTTACTGTAACAGTCTTTGGTAACACTTTCTATTACAACTTGGTAATAAAAAGGTAACAGTAGGGTAAAAAGGCAGAAAATAGAAACATGATATGTGGTAATTTCTAAGATATTACCTCAGATATAACCTCATGCTTCTTCTACAGCTCTTGGGTCTTCAGGTCAGGGATTGCTGTTGGCCCCATGTACTAGGATCCAAACATGTGGGGATTCTCTTCCATTGTCTTTACGCTGTACATTCTCCACTGACTCTTTTGAAAAGCAGCTGAAGATATTTCTACACAGACAAGTTTTTAATCCATTTGTTGTTTTATGTTTTCAATTTATTGTTTTATATTATTATTCTAGGCAGCACGGTGGCACGGTGGTTAGCACTGTTGCTGCACAGCAAGAAGGTCCTGAGTTCAATTCCACCATCAGGCCGGGGTCTTTCTGTGTGGAGTTTGCATGTTCTCCCCGTGTTTGCGTGGGTTCTCTCCGGGTACTCCGGCTTCCTCCCACCATCCACAGACATGCAGCTTGTGGGGATAGGTTAATTGGAAAATCCAAATTGTCACTAGGTGTGAATGTGCGAGTGAATGTGAGTGCGAATGGTTGTTTGTCCCTGTGTGTTGGCCCTGCAACAGACTGGCAACCTGTCCAGGGTGTACCCCGCCTCTCGCCCTATGAGCTGGGATAGGCTCCAGCGCCCCCCGCGACCCTGAAAAGGATAAGCGGAAGCAAATGGATGGATGGATGGATATTATTATTTTATTTTTATTTCTGGTTTTATTGTGAAGCACTTTGTCATTTTTATCTGTGAAAAGTGCTAAATAAATAAATAAATAAATAAATAAATAAATAAATAAATAAATAAGCTTGCTTACAGTCAACAGCCACATTCATTAATTCCTTAATGATCTATAGCACTTGGAAATTTGCTAGGATTTACTTTAGTGGCCTGGAAAGTAGGAATCTGTTTATTTTAAAGGTTAATGTAACCTATAAGAACTTCAAAAGAGGGGATGTTAATACCCATACAAACAGCTCAGTCAGTAATAAATAATCACAGAATCAAATTCTTAAAAAATTTAGGAAAAAACTAAAAGCTTAAGATAATCAAATCTAAACTGTTGCTATTTATCTACTACCAGTTTTGCTTGCTTATTTTTGTGGACGTGGAGAACACCCTGGTCATAGATTAATTCTTCTCCCATGCAGGATGTAATCCATTTTGAGGAGGCAAACCTCCTTACAAAGTTCCCAAAAATTCATCTAAGTTCCGATCCAATGGCAGTGAGCAAAACTAGGAAATTTTATTTGTGATCTACAGTGAGTTGGGAACAATAAATCCTCTGGGTTTCATGCTGTGAAATCCTCAAATAGCCACAAGTTATTTTATTTTTTCATTATGTTGCACATTTAACTTATTTGTTCATTCTTACCATTGTTTCTTTGTTCTGAGTCTCCATGTAGCTCAGGTGTTGGAAAGGGCCTGCCCAGCATTTCCTGACTTTTAAAGTGCTGATGATGTCATGTCTGACATCACCAGGCTAAACTAAGAGAAGGGTTTTTTCAATAGGAATGTTTTCTTTTGTTTGTTTCAGGACTATGTAATGATTTGTTGAGAATATCTTTCTTATGTAGAGACATTTAGCTGTGTAAATGAGTTAATCGGGAGGGTTCTGAGCTTTATGTGATTCTTAGCTATCTGTGTTGAGTTTTAGATTTCTCATCTTAAGCTAGTGGTACTGACCAGGGGTCAGCAACCTTTAACACCCAAAGAGCCACTTGGACCCGGTTTCCACGCAAAAGAAAACACTGGGAGCCGCAAATACTTTTTGAAATCTAAAGTGAAGATAACACTGTACATATTGTTTGTTACCTTTATACTTTGTGTGAACAACTAAAGTAAGTAAAGTTTATTTATTAAGTGCTTTTCACAGACAGGCAGTCACAAAGCGCTGTACACAAATATTAAAATAAACAATACAATCAATAGACATTATACACAATGTAAAAGATCAAATGTAAATAATGTAAAGAATATAAAATACGTAGATCAACAAAAGGCTTGTTTGAACAGAAAAGTTTTTAACTGCTTTTTAAAAGAATCCACAGAGCAACTAAGGTGTGTTGCTTAAATCCTTGAAGTGCTACAGAGAAACTTACATTTTATTTATGTAATTAACACATTTTGAACTCTTAAAGAAATATAACAAAAGGAAAGACGCTGAACTAAAATGATCCAGCAAACAAAAACTGTTGTGAGCCATCCTCATATCGCCTTTGGGCTTTTGGAGCCTTGACCTGACTTTTAAAAAATAATTGGAAAAAAAAGCACCATGCTGCTAAAAAAATAGATATTTGCAAAATTCTGCCTAAATATGTATTTTGCCTGGTTAATGTGTGTGGCGGGGCGTGGTCTGCAGCGCCGCTGAAGGGGACGCGGACGCACCTTGGTTGTGTTGGTGTGTGTCGGGCTGTGAGCCGCAAAGCTACAGCCGGCTGTGTGCGTACAGCAACCGTGTGTGAAAAGTGGTCAATAAAGAGATGCTGAAAAGCGTGTTCGTGGAAACATCGTCGGGTCTGCTGTGGTATGTTTACAATGAGACTTATGGTCCCGAACCTCTGCACACAGCATCTGCAAATTGGGGCTTTCATCTTTACGCAGGACTGTAAGCTGTCGTCTGTGAGGCGTGAGCGGTGTTTATTTTTAACATAGTTCACGGTGGAGAACAGCTGCCGACATAATGTGGATCCGAAGATCCACGATTGGCCTACTTGGGGTCGAAAGTCTCGATAAATGCACGGCGTTTCGACGGGTACACCGGCTTTCGCGAGTGTGACGCTTATTTTGACAATGAAAAAATAATAAGATATAATTTTATTTTTATATTTCAAAATCACAATAATCTTCCAATTTAGAACTACAAGTTAAAAAACAGAACTAAACACAAATAAAATACACTTCAGCTAAATACTTCTAATTTATTTTCCCAAACCACGCGGAGCCGCAGTATAAGGACAAAAGAGCCGCATGCGGCTCCAGAGCCACAGGTTGCCGACCCCTGGGCTAGACTAAGTTAAGGTGAACTGACAGTCAGCTGAGACTGACTATATACAGTGGCTTACAAAAGTATTGGGCCCCCTTGAACTTTCCACATTTTGTCACATTACAGCCACAAACATGAATCAGTTTTATTGGACTTCCACGTGAAAGACCAACACAAAGTGGTGCACACGTGAGAAGTG
>NW_005187608.1:88765-94105 GCF_000239375.1 Pundamilia nyererei
GGTGATTTCAACCACTGTTCCCCTGACAAGTCGCTTAAAGGATACCAACAGTATGTTACATGCAGCACACATCAGGGGAAGACTCTGGATAAATGCTACGGCTCTGTACCAGATGCATTTAAAGCCCCACTCCTCCGCCCTCTCGGCTCAGCAGACTACCACACCGTGCTGCTGGTCCCTGCTTACACCTCAGTCATCAAGAGGATTAAAAAGGTCACCAAAAACATCAAGCAGTGGACAGCGGAAAGTATCCTCACCCTACAAGGATGTTTCGAAGCCACTGACTGGGACAACCTTCTTTCTCCCTCTGATGACATCAACGAACAAGTCATGGAGTACAAAAACACTGTTGAAAAAAAAATTCACCACATGGGACCTCTGCTCAGCCTGGCAGGGCCTCAAAACCATGGCCTCTGTGGATACTGTGGTCACCACCCCCAGAACCACCCAGGTGGAGGGCAGCAACCCCTCCTCCCACCCTGAGGACCTCAACGCTTTCTACACCAGGTTTGAGATGGACAATATCACCCAGCTTGAGGAGTCCAGATCCTCAGTCAAACCTGGCAGCTCTGCACTCACCTTCAGCACTGAGGACGTGGTGAGAGCCCTCAGAAGGACCAGGGAGAGGAGCTCACCCGGCCCTGACAACATCAGCAGTCGAGCTCTGAGCCACTGTGCAGGGCAACTAGGAAGTGTGTTCTGGACTCTATTTCAACCCTCAGTCGACAGTCACACCGTCCCCCAGCTGTGGAAACACTCCACAGTCATCCTCATCCCCAAAAGAAACAACACAAAGTCTCTGAATGATCTTCGTCCCGTGGCCCTCACCTCCCTTGTGATGAAGGCCATGGAGAAGATCATAAAACAGCACATCGTAAGAGCAACTGACCCCCTGATGGACCCACTCCAGTTTGCTTACGGTGTACGCAGCGGTATCGATGATGCAAAAATCTTCATCTTGGACTCCATCCACAAACATCTGGAGCACCCTGAACGCTCCGCCAGACTTCTGTTTGCTGATTTCTCATCACCGTTCATCACTCTGCAGCCTCATATCCTGCCCACTAAACTTTCCTCTCGATTTCACCTGATGATCAGCTAATCCTGTGGATATTGGACTTTTTGACCAACAGGACTCCGGGTGAACAACTCTCTTTCCGGTCTCCGATCCACCTCCACTGGCTCCCCCCAGGGCTGTATGCTCTCCCCCCTGCTCTTCATCCTCTACACCGATGACTGCAGATCCACACAGCCCAACTGTCACCTGGTGAAATATGCTGACGACACAGTTCTCCTGTCACTGCTGTCAGGCCCCTCACAACACCACGGGCCCACTCTGCAGGAGTTTGTAGAGTGGTGTGACAGCTCCAAACTTGAACTGAACATGAGGAAAACCAAAGAGATGGTGGTGACCTTCTCCAGTAGGCAGAGAGATCTGGCTGCTTCAGTCACCACCACCATCCACGGGAAGCCAGTGGAGGGAGTTGAGGAGTACAAATACCTGCGAACCATCTTTGACAACCTCCTGAAATTCTCTGCCAACACCGAGGAGATTCTCAGGAGGTGCCACCAACGGCTACACCTCCTTATAACCCAACTGCTTTGGAGTCAGCACACCCATCATGATGACTTTTTACTACACCTTCCTGGAAAGCATCATGACCTCCATCACCTGCTGGTTCCACTCCCTCAGCCTTCATACAGGAACAGACTGCAGCACACTGCATCAGTGTGCTCTAAAATCATTGGTCAATGCTCAGTCCTGCAGGAAATGCAGGACCGAGACGAGAAGAGCCACCTTTATCGCCAAAGCCACTCTGCTTTTTAACTCCAGACCATTTCCCACATCCATAAACATAAACTACTCTATACTGTTTTTTTAAACTGCTGACGCTTTATTCACTTTATTCACTTACAGTTACTTATTCACTTATTCAGTCACTTTAATTTTAAAACTGTATATACTGGATTATCTGTGTATTTATTATCTCACTCTTATTGCCTGTTCTTGTTGTCCTTATCTTTAACATCATGCGGCTGTGTGTTATCTTAATTGCCCCTTGGAGATAAATAAAGTCTCTCTGATTCTGATTCTGAGAACTAAAGAGTGGTGTATAAGCACATAAATAGTGAAATCAAGACCTTTTATGTGAATGGAAGGATTTACCCATTTGATTCTAGATTTACCAATGTGGAAAAATGCTGTCTTTTTCTAGTCCCTGTCAGTACTCTCACGGCTGCGTTTTGGATCAACTGAAGGCTTTTCAGGGAGTTCTTTGGACAGCCAGATAATAATGAATTACAGTAGCCCAGCCTAGATTAATAAATTCATTCAACCAGTCCAACTCTGCTGCTGGCCCTTTGCAAACCACAGTAAACACTCAGTGAGTATTAACACATAGCAAAAGCCAACAACAACAACAAAAAACACATTACATAAAAGTATTCATGTGATGAAGGCACCTTTACAACTTTCCTTGGGTTCAGGTAAATTAACATAGCGGGACAACTAGCAAATAGTAGCTGTGCTCCTTCTTGCATTACTTTGCAGGTGCACTGCTAACAAGCAGAAATGTAGCCCAAAATTGTGGCAGATATTTCCAAACAAAACATAAACACAAACTCCTCACACTCTAATCGGAAAGTGCATGAACCTCTTAATAAACACATTATATGCTTAGTTTAATTAAAAAAATGCTATGTCATACAGTAGAACACTACAAAACCAATGTGGTATGCCACTGGCAGTGCTTACCTTTGCAAACCACAGTGAACACTGAACCAAGATGGCACCGGCGGAAACGAGAAACCTGAACTACGGTGTCCTGCAGAGGATGCAGCTCAACAGCGACACCCTGTGACTTATTCCAGTCACTGCCTTACATATGTCTTCAAGTGATATTGAAGGCATACAATATAGGCATACATCTCTATGATATATAGAGACGAAACAGTTCTGGATGGCGGCAGCATGCCCAGCAGTCATGCAGGAGCTGAGGTGGAGAGAAAGGTTCTGGCATGTTCACAGGAAGAGAGAAGTGATTGAAGATGTAAATGTCCTTGGTGATACACTCAGAGGGCAAAACAGTTCTTTAGGTTGTTCATAAACAGTCGTTAGCTATTTAGCAGCGCGAACAGGAGCCGTTGACCTATGGTGATAGAGAGGAAAAAAGTCTGTCTCACTCACCACCGGGTACTGCTCCGCACGAGAAGAGCAGCAGTGACAGCAGGAGCCTCGCGGAGAGAGAAGAGATGCTGAGTTATGGAGCATCCGTTATGCCAAGACAGGAGGCAGAGTTGCTGAGCCATGTCAAGGTGAAAGACCTTGTTGATGAGGAGGCAGTGGGGCAGCCAAAGATTGGCGAGCGACACCCACTTTCCACTACTGAGGCTCAGGTGCAGGTGGGGCGGCAGGGGTGGAGTGCAGCTTTTGAGGGACCCCAGAGCCAGACAAGTCCTGTTGAAGATGTGCTTCTACTCGGGTATGAGCAACGGTTTCTACCTCAGCTTCCCCTCCAGAAGGGAAACTGCTGCCTGCTTCTGCTTGTATAGTTTGAGGTCCACTGGGTCCATTATAGCGGCACAGGTCCCGTCTTTCTGTCACATCAGGTCTGTGGGAAAATGGAGAGAGGACCCAAATGGACTTACGAATTTATTATAGACAATAAAATAGGAATGGGATGGGAAATTAAGATGGACTGACAGCTGGGTCAGGGGATGACTTTTTAAGTAATAGTCTCATTACTGCCACCTTAAAAGCCTGTGTTATATAGCTAATTAATAGAGACAGATTGATCTTTAAGATAGATAGATATTTAATATTGAAGCATTAACTAATTGTAGGACTTCTTTGAACAGTCTTCTATGAATGCAGTGACCTTGAACCTGCAGGTAAACCCCTTAACTCACCACAGTCGGCACACGATCTGTGATGGAGGACACAACTGTCCTGGTTCTGCTTCTATTTGCTCTTCTTAAAACGTTTTCTTCACACCTTAAGATAAAAATCAAGCTGCATTATTACATCATTACCAAAAAATATTGTACGGATATAAATAATAATACAATTGTCCATCCACCCATCCATTGTCTTCCACTTATTCACAGCTGGGTTGCGGGGGCAGCAGCCTAAGCCGAGAAACCCAGACCCCCCTTTTCCCTAGCCACATCCTCCAGCTTACTCTTTGAGTCACAACCCATAGCTTAAGACCATAGATGAAGGTAGGGACATGGATTGAATGGTAAATTGAGAGCTTCACTTTTACACTTAGCTCTCTCGTCACCCCAATGGACTGGTACACTATCCGCATAACTGCAGCTGTGGCCACCATTTCATCTATCAAGGTTTTATTTAATCTCTCCCCTAACTCGTGAACAAGAATCTGAGATACCTCCACTTCTCCACTTGTGGTAACAACTCTTCTCTGACCGAGGGTGGCACTCCACCCTTTGCTGGTTGACAATCATGGCCACAGATTTGGAGGTGCTGATTTTCATTCCTGCCACTTCACACTCTGCTGTTAACTGCTCTAATGCGAGCTGGAGGCCACCACGTGATGAAGCCAAGAAAATCACATCATCTGCAAAAAAGCACAGATAAAATTCTGAGGCCAGCAAAGTAGGAGCTTGCTGCCACCTGGCTAATCCCAGTAATTCTGTCCACAAAAATGATGAACATAATCAGTGAGAAAGGGCAGTCCTGGTGAAATCCAAAACCCAACGGAAATGGGACACCAGACACTCTACACTTCCGAAGCACCCCTCCATAGGGCACTCCGAGGGATGCTGTTTAATGCAAAACAGATGTAGATTGGTCGGTCAAACTCCCACACTCCCTTAAATATATTTGAGAGGATAAAGATCAGATCCAGTGTTCCACGACCAGGACAGAAACCCCATTGCTCCTCTGTGTCCGAAGTTTAACAACCAGTACTGTGGAATAGACCTACCTACCCAGGTAGACTGAGGAGTGTGATCCTCTTGTGTACATCCACCTCTCTCCCTTCTTAAAGATGGGAACCACCACCTCAGTCTGCTGGTCCAGAGGCACTGCCCCAGATCTCCATGCAAGGTTGCAGAGATGTGTCATTCAAGATAGCCCTACAACATCTAAAGCCTTTAGGAACTCAGGGAAAACTTCGCTTACCCCAGGGCTCCAGCCAACAAGAAGCTGTTTAGCTACCTCAGTGGCATTACCCCTAGTGATGGGCCAGTTATTCCTCGTCCCCCAGACTGCTTCTTGTGCAGAAGGCATCTCAGCGGGATGCAGCTGTTACGGTTTGGAGGAGGACTCAAGCGCAGGACTCCGGTTCTGATGCTCACAAGAAGGATTTATTTACA
>NW_005187608.1:94160-101952 GCF_000239375.1 Pundamilia nyererei
TATATACAGCTGAGTGAGGGAAGAAGGGGTCTCCAGGGAAGTCCATGGGGACACTGCCACACGGGAATCACACGGGGGAAAATCCAGGAAGCTCTGTAGACAGGGTTAAGTACGACGCACAAAGGAAAATACTCTTAACTAGACTTGCTGTAGCTTGACTTCACTAACGCGCGGTAGACAACGATCCAGTGATGAACAGCAGTCGCCTCCTGGTTTAAATGCTGATCGTCTTAATGAGACCCAGGTGTCTCATCTGTCGAGGGCATGAACCCACAATGATTTCCACCCCGGCGAGAGAGAGAGCTGATCAGCATGCAGCTGATCCGCCTGGCCGTGACAGCAGCTTTCCCCTGCAGAGGACAAATGGTCAAAATAGCTTAAATCTACAATGTATATGCAGCTCAACAGCGACACCCTGTGATTTATTCCAGTCAATGCCTTACATATGTCTTCAAATGATATTGAAGGCATGCAATATAGGCATACATCTCTATGATATATAGAGCTGCATGATGGTTTGCCAGTCATGGTCACACCAAAGTCCTCCCACACTTGAGGCTTTGTTTCAGCTACTGCATGAGTCATGTTCTGCTTGCCAGTGTGCATCAGCTGCCTCTGGAGTCCTACATGCTAACGAAGCCCTACAGTGCTAAGCCTTTGTTTGGCTTGTTTGTTTGGCTCAGCGCTCTGTGGAGGGCGATGGTGATGGCATCCTTCATGGACCAATTTGCTCTGGGAGGGGGGTAGACAGTCTCTGATATGCTGAGGCACTCAAAACACTTGATGACTACAGACCTCAGTGTAGCAAGTATAAGATTTACAGCCATGCCAACAATAAACCACGTAAGCTGAAGTGTTCTCCAGCTGGTCCAAGGTTTGCTTACACATTCCAGAAAGACCCATACGTGCCATGTACAGTACATGTGTGAGAGAGGAGGGAAGCAGTGGCATGGCTTTTTCAAATAACTGTTACAGCTTATGACCCAGAAACAAGAAGTGGACCCAGGAGCAGATTCAAGCGGAGGCTCAAAGTGAAGTGAACAGAACTTTATTTACATGCACAATTTAAATACAGAGGAGGCAAAAGCTAAAACTAAGAACAAGGCTGGAATGCATGGATATGAACTATGAGCCCTCTGACTAGGAGCTTAAAGCTATGAACATAAACTACGGTAGCAAAATGCTATGAACATTGACTATGGTATTTCACACTAGAGGGGATGGAACATGAACCGTGGCTGGCAGAGCTTGGCAGTGGTGCAAGACTGGATGATGGTGAGTAATGACAGAGGAAATCCACAGTGGCAGTCTGAACAGTCTCACTTGTTTGAGAGCTGTAGCGCTGGCCAAGCAGGGTCGCTGGATGAATTGGGAGAGTGTGGAAAAGAGGAAACCTCAGAAACCTCATGGAGAGAAATCTGGGGAATGGAGTCTAATAGACTAAGTTTCATAATCCGAGTGACATACAATGTGCTACCTACCCCAATAAATCTGCAGCTGTGGTTTTGAAAGGACCCATCCTGCCCCCTGTGTACAGTCCCAGCCACACTCAAACACATCTTGGTTGGTTGTAGGACTAGCCTTACTCAGGGCAGATACACATGGAGACACAGCCAGGTCCTCAGTTGTCTAGCTGAGAAAGTTGAGTGCAAAAGAAAATCCACACAACAATGTGTGCTGCTGGTAAAGTTTCTGGGCTGCCTTTCCACATAACAACCATCCCCCAAGATTATCTCCTTTTAAAGCAATGCACTATCAGGGACTGTAACATCTGGTCCTTTTACTGAGTGCAGGTGGAGTAATGCAGGAAGGGGGAAGCGAGGAAACAAGGCCTGGGTGAGTCTAGTGGAGTAATGATCCTTGATTTCAGACCGTGAAGGCAGGGAGGCAGGCAGGTGAGACTGTAGAAAACAGACTGGGGCTACGTCCACACTAATGTGTTTTCATCATTGACCGTGGCTCAAGAGTTGGGAGTTCGCCTTGTAATCGGAAGGTTGCCGGTTCGAGCCCCGGCTCGGGCAGTCTCGGTCGTTGTGTCCTTGGGCAAGACACTTCACCTACCGCCTACTGGTGTTGGCCAGAAGGGCCGATGGCGCGATATGGCAGCCTTGCTTCTGTCAGTCTGCCCCAGCTGTGGCTACAACTGTAGCTGCCTCCACCAGTGTGTGAATGGGTGGATGACTGGGTGCGTAAAGTGCGTTGGGGTCCCTAGGCGGGACTAGTAAAAGCGCTATACAAATACAGGCCATTTACCATTCATTTGAAAACGCATCGTTTTCTCTCCGTTTCGGCCTCCCGTCCACACTGAGACGGCGTTTTCCCCAAGGAAAAATGCAGCGTTTTGAAAACGCTCTCGAAAACACAGACATTTCAAAACGGAGCTGTCCCGTCGCAGTGTGGACACTTGAAAACGATGACGCATTTTAGTCATGTGACCAATTAAACAGAGATAGCGGAGGGCATTATACAGCAGTTGTTTTGTTTGCTCTCAATTCTGACAGCCCTATTAAAGGTTAATATCAGTCTGTACATGCTCCAGATAGCTTTTCTTCAAATTATTTAATTCTCACTTGCTTTGGCAACTTTGTACTTTTGTGTTACTCGCAGCAACAACCCCACCTCATTGTTAGTCCATTTAAAAAATGCTTTTCTTCAACATTTTTCCGCAACATTTCAACGACCCGGAAAGTAAATAAATGGCTGACAGAAATGAGGCAGGGCGAATCTTCTTGCGCTTCACGCATGCGCAGTACTGAAACGTAAGCGTTTTCGGCCGTTTCAATCTGGACGCACAACTCTGTGAAAACGACTGAAAACGCTAGTGTGGACGGGGGTGTATCCCGGCTACCATAGGGCAATATACCCTGGACAGGTCTGTCGCACGGCTAACACAGACAGACATACAATCATTCACTCTCACATTCAGACCTAGGCCCACTAACTGCATGTCCTTGGACTGTAGAGGGAAGCCCGGATATCCAGAGAGAACACACCCAGACATGGGAAGAACAAGAAAACTCCACACAGGCACACAGAAAGGCCTGGCCCAAATGGTGGCTTTGAACCCAAGACCGTCCTGCTGTGAGGCCACAGTATTGCCCACTCATTACTGCCATTGCTGCATCAAAAGACAAGGAAAACTTCACAGTGCTGATATGCTGACTATTTCTCACTGCAGCCACTGCATGGTCCTTTAAAGGCTTACAGACACACATGCTCACTCAGTCAGAAACACACCTGTCAGATACACATGAACAAACATCAAATCTATCTCATACAGGAAGTACAGTACTGACAGAACCCATTTTTGGCCTCTGACTAATATAAAAATGCTTTTATTTAATTTTATACTTTATACTTTAAATTGTAAATATAGCTTATTTTATTTGATATTCATGTACTTGTCATAATCTATTCCATTTTGCATTTAAGCATGAAACTTGTTAATGTATATTGAAGGGGGTTTTTTTTTGCTACAAAATTACAAAGCTTAAAATCCAAGGATAAAATTTACATTTTACTTACTGAATTTTTCCACAGATTGTTTAGCACATTAACAAAACAAGTGCTACTATTTCTTTATGTTGTTGCTTCTCAGCTAAGATTGGGCCTTGGTACACATTTGGTTTTTGTTATGGTTTTTGGGGGGTATACCCATGGTATGGGTTAACCATTTTTCACTCTCCATTTTATTTTTCTCTTCGTGTCAGTAATGAAGCAGAAGATCTGTCTAAAGTTACTCCTCTGTTGGGGTCCTGTTGTATGATCTGCTACACTCCCTTCTTTGTCTCTGAGGTACAGTGGCAATTCTTTGTTTTTTTTTTAAATATGATGATGAGATTCTGCTGGTACACAAGCTTTACCTTGATAATGTGTACATGGGTACATCATTGTCCATAATAAAATCTGTGGATTTAAAGTTGCTCTGTCAGCCAGTGATTACCCAGTGGACTTCCCTGAGATAAAAAAGTTTCCTAAAGCTTTCCTGACATGTGTTATTACTTAGGGCCAAAAAAGTTGTGGAACCAGAAGGAAAAGTGAACCACTTTCTAAGTGACCTCTGCGATCCGCTATTAAATAAAAGTGATGTGCAATCTGTTGATAGGAGTAAAACCTGTGAGGATGTACTTCGGAGACATGCAGCCGCCATCTTTATTGGCCTAGCATGCAGAAGGATGTGAAATTATTTTGCTGTCATACATGTCAGGTTTGCCAGAGGTAACACATGGGCCAGCAAAGGACCTCCAGTGTGTCTGCAACTGGCCTTGTGCTGGCCCATGTGCGGGCTACCTCAGGGAAACCAGGTCTGGGCCACCAAAGGGCCGTCATTCACACTGTGTGAAAACACACTGTGTGGGCCAGATCCAGGCCATACGAATTTTGAAATTTGGGACCTATAGCTGTTCACATACAG
This sequence comes from Pundamilia nyererei, assembly GCF_000239375.1. Lineage (NCBI taxonomy): Eukaryota > Metazoa > Chordata > Actinopteri > Cichliformes > Cichlidae > Pundamilia > Pundamilia nyererei. The sequence goes on from NW_005187608.1 coordinate 98,575, forward strand.
ATTACATAGTTTTAGTATTCCTAAAGTATAACACTTTAGGAATAAAATAGGGTCTGGAAATATCTACTGAAAAAAAAGAGATTTATGATGGGGTTTAATTAACGGAGTAAGCATTCATGTACACGTGTTCTGCTGCATCATCTGAATCACAGAACATCTGAAATAATTTTATTTAAAATTCACAAGATAAAGCACTGGCCTTGGCATATGACTCAACTTGTGTTTTTCCAAGGTGCACTTGGTGGATTTTTTAACTAACTAACCATACATTGTGAACGGCTGCAGCAGCACGGGGAATCCAGTAAATTTTAAATTAAAAGACAAGTGTAGACTAAATGCCCGATTTTGTGTAGTCTTTCCGAATGTAGTTTCAAGCCATGAGAAAGACTATACAAAATCGTATCAGAGATACCAGCTCAATTATATGCACCTGGTGTATTCCCAGGTTAAGACTGTCTTATCTAATTCCAGTTCTTACAAAACAACTTTAAGTGACTTTATTTTCATTTTCTTTGTGGAATACATTTTTTTTCACAGCAGTTGTTCTTGAAATCAACACTGACAGAATATTTCTTCTGCTTCAGTTGATCCTGCTGGCTAAGATGGACCTGTCACCGGCACCAGATTTTTTAAGGACATTGTCCACAATTTTGTCATATCTAGACTGTGGTCTGAATCCTCTTATCTACTTTTCACATCAAGATTTTCGTGAAGCAGGACTGACCCTGCTGTGGAACAAAAGAAAACCAATGTCTGCAGTGCCTGTTCTCACTGCTATCACTAAATATAAGCTGTAAAATATAAGCTGTCCAAAATAAAATTTTAGAGGGGAACCAAACAAAAGCTGGCAAGTTTTTTTTTACATGTTGGAACAAAAGCTCTGTTTGCCCTATGTGAAATCCTTGGTTTAGTTAGGTGGAATATTGCTTCTCTCTTTGTTTCTTTGCCTGAAGCTTTATATTGGCTCTTACTGCAACGTCATACTGAAGCAAACTCACTCGCTCACTGTGGAAGTGCAAAAACACCCCAAACCTTACAGCAGTAATCAGTGATATACATAACATCATTCTACCTTTTGATCAGCCCCAGTCAGTGATCGGGGACAAGGTACGTTTATTAACTTATACTATAAACTTACACTTTTTTTCTTCAATTAGGCTACCATAAGCCCTTTAGCAATTGAGCTTTGGGAAAGTAATTTAAAGTCAACTGAAATGTCTGTAAACATGGAAAGCAAGAGAGAAGCCTGTGAACCACAGGTATAGACAGACAGGTATAGTCCACTGAATAGACAGAGTCACCAGAGAAGCACACTCATTTATACAATTCCCAGCTTCTATATCACACACATTTTACAGCATGAGAGCATATTTTCAACATAACAGTATTTGAGCCCTTTACAAAAGCACAAAGACAAGTTACTCATCCATGAGAACATCATCCTTTGGACATCAATGAGAACATCTCTTTGAGGCCTTGCTGAAGTCTGCTCTCTTCTCTCATTTATCTTTTGAGCACCAATTTTTATTTGGCTTGCTTCACATAATTTGAAATGCTGTGCCACTCATTTTTTTATCAGAAGCTGAGGGACTGATTTTTATAACTTTTTTTTATGGCATTTGCTGAAAAACATTGTCAACATGTTAACAAGCATTTATTTATTTTTTTTTACAAATGACAGAGAAGGGTGGTGAAGTACAAATAACATACCTCCCAGTCTTACTTGATACCATAATTAGGGTAGAGCAGGTTGGTTATGACACATATTCTTCCATGAACTGTTAATCATTGATTCATCGTTCAATAGTCAAAACCTAATGTACTCGCTCAAAGTGGGAATCCTTTACATTTTTGCAGTTAACTTTATCAGGCTTTATTAGATCCATAAAAACAACTGAGAACAGAATCCACATTCGATGACTCTAATTTGAATTGATGCATCACTGATATCATAAAAATATGCCAGATGTTTTTTATATCTGATGCTAAAATGAAAGCATTTAAGTATAAAAAATGGCTTGTATGGATGAGTGTGAATGAGTGCTCCAGGAGAGTAGAAAAGCGCCATAACAAAATTAGTTCATTTAGCATTTACCAAAATTCATTTTGTCCAAGATTTTCCAAGAGGTAACCCGAGCAATGATAAGCAATTCAGTGTAAACATGTGAGAACAAAGAAGAACCACATCAATATCAAAGTGACTGAACTCCTCTCCATTTTAAGTCTTGATCATCTAAATATGAAAACTTTTTGGGATTTCCATTTTTAAGTTTTTAGTCTTAATCTAGCAACCCTGAAACGTACTCAGCCACTCAAGTCAGTCATTACAAACGTATACCCATGGATTGCCAAGGGTACTTGGTGACATCAGTTTTGACAACACAAGGAATGCCATAGTTCCTTGGGCCAGCTATCATTATATGGCTCAGCACAAACCAATCTGGCAAAAACAAAACAAAAATAATATCACAGCCTTTACATGACTAACTGCAAAACATTTCTTATACTCAGGGACTTAGTTGTGTGACAACCAACTCCAGGGCCAGTGAGACAACTATCTCCAACTGACTGCTTTCATCAAATGTAGAAGTGGTCTTTTCTAACTAGAACAGCTAACTGTGCTACAGAAACACAAAACTACTCACTCAAAAAATTATCCAAACTTGCACTGGAATAATGTCTCAGCAACAAGTGTGTTTGAGTTTTTTCAGCACCAAAATTATATGAATTAGTGTAACTCAGAATTCATCTGAGGGAGCACAGTTAGTTTATTGGGTTATTTATTGGTTCAGAAGGCGCACAGAGCAGCAGAAGATTGCAGACCTCCCGGAGGATCGGATAGAGACCACACCGCCATACACCTACTGTGGGATGGACTGCTTTGGTCCTTTTTATGTCAAAGAAGGCCGCAAGGAGCTAAAGCGTTATGACTTGCTAATCACTTGCATGTGCTCTAGAGCAGTGCATCTTGAAATGCTTGACGATCTCTCTACGGATTCCCTCATCAACTCCTTGCATGCATTCATAGCTATCAGAGGTACAGTTCGCCAGATAAGATGCGATCAAGGCACGAATTCTGTCGGCACTAGAAATGAGTTTATTGAAGCATTTAAGGAAATGGATCAAACCAAGCTAGGGAAACTGGACTGCGAGTTTCTCATGAACACCCCAGCATCTAGTCATATGAGTGGTGTCTGGGAAAGACATATTCGCACCATAAGAAGTGTTCTCACGTCCATTCTGGAACAATCAGCCAAACAACTCGACAGCTCCTCTCTGAGGACATTCCTGTATGAAGTCATGGCAGTGATTAATAGCAGACCATTGACTACTGACCATCTACAGGGAGTGCAGAATTATTAGGCAAGTTGTATTTTT
>NW_005187608.1:124436-141579 GCF_000239375.1 Pundamilia nyererei
CAGTCCTAGATCCTGCAGTTTCCTGTCCAGCTTCGAGGGAACGATGGTATTGAATGCTGAGCTGTAATCTACAAACAGCATTCTCACATACGTGTCTCTCTTCTCCAGGTGTGACAGGGCAGTGTGTAGTGTCAGGGCAGTGTGTAGTGTCAGGGCTATGGCATCATCAGTGGACCTGTTGTGGCGGTATGCGAACTGTACTACAAAGGAGAATACTTTGCCATTTTGGGACTGCACTATGTATAATGAGAAAAATGAAAACCTCAGTACTGAAGTTTACCAGGAGCCCCCACACACAGACCAGTACCTACTCTTTGACTCCCACCACCCTCTGAAAAACAAAGTTGGCATAATCAGGATCCTGCAACACCGGGGAGAAAACATTCCCCCTGAGCCAGAAGATAAAAAAAAAAAAGGAACACACACATGTAAAGAAAGCTCTTAAAATATGTGGTTAGCCCAATTGGGCTTTCATGAAATCAGAAAACTGTCTATCCCCCTCCCTTGCTTCTCACCAATTTGCTTACAGAGCAAATCGGTTCACAGAGGATGTCATCACCCTTCATAGAGCACTGAGCCATCTGGAGAACAGGAAGTGCTACGCGAGGATGCTTTTTGTGGACTGCTCAGTGTTCAACACCATAATCCCAGACATCCTCACCACCAAACTGGACCACCTTCAGATACACCCTGCAACCTGCTCCTGGATCAAAGATTTCCTCACATTTTGGCCTCGGTTTTTCCGACTTGGCTCCACTTCTCCTCTGCACTGTCACTCACCACCAGCTCCCCAAAGAGTTGTGTTCTCAGCCCTCTACTGTATGCCCTGTTCACATATGACTGTATACCAACTGTGGTGTGGCTTGCGGTGCTGTGCTGTGCAAGGAAGGCAGACGCACCTGCACGGCATCCGCAATCATGCCCTGCCGACTTAAGTATTGTACTGGGTCCTGTGTTTGGGGTTTGGTTGCGTTGAGCTTGCAGCGGGAGAGCTGCAGCTCTGTGTGTGCTAATAAAGTATGCTGCAAAGCACGAACATGCACCCGGGTCTGCAGTGGGTTTCTTACACCAACCTACACAACCAATGTAATCTCAGGTATGCCAATGACACCACAGTGGTTATGCTCGTCTCTGATGGAGATGAAACGGGGAACAGGGAGAGAATTTGTCCCACTGGTGTTTAGAAAATAACCTGAAGTTGAACATCCTTAAAACAAAAACACTCTAAATAGACTTTAGGAGGCACAGACAGGTCCACGACCCTCTCATTATGAATGGAGAACGTGTGGAATCTCTCTCCACCTTCAGGTTTCTGGGCACCCACTTTTCGGCTGATCTCACCTGGACCCACAACACCAATGCTCTGGTAAAGAAGACCCAGCACTGGCTGCACGTTCAACTTGTCCATAGGAAGAATAACCTGGAGCAGAAACTACTGCCCAATGGTCGGCGCCTAAGGTCGGTCAAGTCCCACTACTTCCCCTGGGCCATTTGGAGTGTCAACCCAAACTATCCTCCCATACCCCAGCTCCACCCACCAATTGGTGCCATGGCCTTTATCACTCAGGCTATTCCAACCAAGTCTTTTCTTTGCACTACCTCCGACCACTTTGCAACTATTTTGTAGGGCGATCGTGGCTCAAGAGTTGGGAGTTCGCCTTGTAATCGGAAGGTTGCCAGTTCGAGCCCCGGCTTGAACAGTCTCGGTCGTTGTGTCCTTGGGCAAGACACTTCACCCGTTGCCTACTGGTGGTGGTCAGAGGGCCCGGTGGCGCCAGTGTTCGGCAGCCTCGCCTCTGTCAGTGCGCCCCAGGGTGGCTGTGGCTACAACGTAGCTGCCATCACCAGTGTGTGGATGGGTGGATGACTGGATGTGTAAAGCGCTTTGGGGTCCTTAGGGACTAGTAAAGCGCTATATAAATACAGGCCATCTTCCAACGCGTGCCTTACTCTTATTTTGTATATGTCCCTCTTGATTGTTTACATTTCTCCTGTCCTATTGTTTGCTATTTATATTTTATTCTGGCACAGTTGGTGTGGAGCACTTACAATGTTGTTGTGCTTTGGGAGTATGGGCTGTCTGGCCCACTGTGCGGGCCATTCAATCCTTGCATTAGCTTAGCCACATAGCCGGCAATAATCGGACTCATTTCCGGTGGGTGATAGACTTTGTCAGGGTTGCCCTTTGTCACCGATTCTGTTTATAATTTTTACAGACAGAATTTCTAGGCGTAGCCAAGTAGCTGGAGGCTTTCACTTGGGTGGTCTCAGAATCTCATCTCTGCTTTTCGCAGATGATGTGGTCCTGTTGGCTTCATCGGGTGATGGCCTCCAGCTCGCTTTGGACCGGTTCACAGTTGAGTGTGAAGCAAGGCAAGGCAAGTTTATTTGTATAGCACAATTCAACAACAAGGTGATTCAAAGTGCTTTACAGAGTGGGTGGGAATGAGAATCAACACTCCCAATCAGAGGCCATGGTCCTCAGCTGGAAAAGGGTGGAGTGCCCACTCTGTGTCAGGGATTAATTCCTGCCCCAAGTGGAGGGGTTTAAGTATCTCAGGGTCTTGTTCACGGGTAATGGGAGAAGGGAGTAGTAGATTGACAGACAGATTGGTGCTGCAGCTGCATGGATGTGGACGATGTCATGTTGAAGAGAGAAAAAACTGTAAGTATTGAACACATCATCAATTTTCTAAGTAAATATATTTCTAAGGGTGTTACTGACATGAAATTCTCACCAGATGTCGGTAACAATCCATCCAATCCACACATACAAAGAAACCAAACCATAGATGTGCATAAATTAAGTTATATATAATAATAAAAAATATTGTGTATTGTCTAAAGACCTGAAATAAGGATATCACCTCAGGCTTTCAACTATGACAGAGAAGTTTTGCTGTGTTTTGTTAAAAAATTAATGAGAACTGAAACTAGGGCCATGGAAGGTAAGTCATTTAATCATGACAGGAACTGTTGCATCCATAATTCAGTGACCACAAATCTTTCATAGCTGGTTGTTTTACTGTTCTGCATTTTACTGTCTTTGTTTGGCACCTAATGTTCATGTTTAGTGAACAAGTGTGGACAAGTGTGAACGCTTGTCTGTCAAAAGCAAGATGACTTGTCCTATCCCGATTAATTCAGGTTACTAATTTGTCCTCACTTTAATCATATAGACAGAAAATACTGTAAAGAGTTTCTTGTTAAATGCAAATATTCTTAAATTATGTTTTTACATATGTTGCATAACTTTGTGGGAGAAGTTGAAAATGAATATTTTCACATGCAAAATGTTCAGTTCATTTTTATGTCAAACATGTATAATCACCATCGTTACATAATATCATTCCACTCTTTTGTTTGAAAAGGACTAAGCAGAAGTATATACTTGACCCTACCTCAAATTTCACATCTCACTCATTTAGTTTTCTTATAATCTTTCATAAAACAAACAAACAAATAAAACAAAAGCAAAGCAAACAAAAAAAAACATCACACTATAGTTTCTTTCATATAAATAAAAGACAGAATATATAAATGACCAGATTCCCAATATGAAACAAATAAACCAAAACATCACTATGTAAGAATTTGCTCCAGGCCCAGGAACGGCCGTAGTGCCTGTACAACAGAAGGGCTAGACTCAGACAAATTTCACCGGGAGACAAAGTGCTTGTATTACTCACTTCTTCTAGCTGAAAGCTACTCGCCAAATGTCAAGGACCCTTTGTGGTCACACGGCAAGCGGCAGGTGTTGGCTATGAAGTGGTACAGTCGGACAGTCGGACACAAACATATCACATCAACCTTAAAGCATCGAGAGAGGCTGAAACTGCTTCTCTGGAGAGCCTGGTGAAGGAAAGAGATGATTTAGGGCCAGAGTTGCCAAATTGCACGATTCCTGCCTCCCTACAGCTGGTTTCACTGTCATCCTGTAGTGGAAGGACATTTTTCATTGTCTGAAATACAGCTGGTTAGAGTTGGAAATAAAGATCCTTTTTACTGTGCTGTAGTGTATTGTCCACCTGGCCTAAATAGCTCCTTTAACCTCCTAAGACCCTCCTAAGAACTCTTCCACAGCAGCATTTTTAATTTCTCTTTGATATTTGGGCTGATTGGCACCCGATGAATATAAAAACAAAGAATTGCCAGATTTTTTTTTAACCTGATTTTTGTTTCTAAGAAAAATGAGAGCCACATGTGAGGATATTTGTTTAAAATTTCGATAGAACAGTAGCAGTATAACGTCCTCTTGAGTGGATATCAGGCCCTTCTAGAGCAAAATTGAGTATTTTGGTCTAAATAACCCAAAATGTGATGTCCACATATGTGGACGGCAAGTCCTAGGAGGTTAAAGGAGTTCAGTTTTTTTATCCTCCACCTTGAAGCTGTCCAGACTGGTTATAGTCTGGGATTTTAATATACACATGATGATGACTCTGATCTTTTTGCCCGAGGTTTCTAAATAATTTTTAATAATTCCTGTCTTTCTATTTTTAAAACTGTATGTCCTGTCAAAACCAGACTAGTTCCTGTTTCAAAGTCATCCCCCTGGATAAATGACAGCATTTGCTGTTTAAAGCGTTGTCATAGATTTGAGCGATCATGAAGGAAAACTCATCTACATGTCCATCTCCTTCATTTAAAGGACCTTTTAGTTTCTTTCGACACTTCAGTTCGAGATGCGAGGGCTGCCTATTTCTGCCTACTGGATAAATTCCAATCCGGCTTCTGTAGAGCTCACTCTACTGAAACTGCACTTCTGAGAGTCTCCAGTGACATTTTGATGAGACGTGATGCAGGAGAATGCTCTGTTTTGCTGATGCTGGACCTGACCTCTGCCTTTGACACTTACCTCCTATCAGGAACCTTGGTGTAACTTTTGACTCAGCTCTGCTGACATCCGTTGGACATCGTCATCATTGAAAGAGGAGCCACTGGCTCGTAGGTGTGCAGAGACTGCCGAGTCCTGGCCTGACAAGTTAGCTCTTCTGTGTTGTGCCATCTGCTTACCTAGAGATTCTTTGGTTTCCCTTATGTATAAATCAGGGCAATCCTTCTGGCGCTTAACTGTGTACACTATATTATTGTGTTTGTGCCGAGGGACCCATTCCTTAGAGTAGACCAATTTTTGGCAGAGGGTGTTTTGGAGTTTAAAAGCCATGAAGATGCGGTGAGTAGAAAAAATGTGTCTCAACTGTTAAGATACTCCTGACACATACAGGATCACTACAGGTTTTCATGTAGGCAGCGGTTGTCCTTCTCTCCTTGATTGGCTGGAGCTTTCTTTAGGAGCCTTCCCAGCTTTGACAAAAGTCCAGCTGGGATAACCACATTTACTCAGAGCCTTCTTGATGTTCTTCTGCCTCCCTGGCTGCTGTGTCTGTGGGGATGGTGTTTGCTCTGTGTTGTAGCGTCCTGATGACGTCTAGTTTGTACTCCAGTGGATGCTGAGAGTCAAACCTTGAGTACTGATCAGTATATGTTGGTTTATGGTACTCATCAACTTAAAATGTCAACTTTAAATGTCCCCAACACTGATGGAAATTTCATAGTCAAGGCTAACCTGTCATTTTTCATATCCTCCCTGGTGAACTTGATGTGCCGGTTCAGCAAGTTGATGTGATCAGTGAACTGTGGTACATCCTGAGATTAGATTTTCACTGGTGAAAATCTAATCTCAGGACATTACCAAGTCATTGGTTATAAAAGTCTCATATATTTGAACCACCAACAAACACAAATGTGAGAAAAACTGTGAAACATGATGAATTTAGTTAGACTGCAACCGCAACAAAAAAACGTTGTCAATGTCAACTTAGGAAAAGAATAAAAGCTAAAATACAGCGGTTTGCACTAAGTGTCTGTATTGTAAGTATTATTAAAGACACTTCAAAGGACATTTTAGAAAATATTACATAATTCGATTAAATATTTCACAGTGTTTATTTTTTTAGACCTATGGAATGACGCATAGTCTCTCAGATGGTTTAGTGTTTTCTGTCATGCAACAGTGGCTCATAATTTGTTGGGTGTAGTAAAGAGCCGTTACAGATAAAGATCTAAAATGACAGTTTTCAGCTGCTCTAAGACGTTAATGCCTCTAGGTGTCAGTGTTGCTCCACATATTCCTCTCATGCGCCGCATTCAACTTCTAAGACACGATTAAACACAGTTACTTTTCACAGTGAACATGGTCTAGTTATAACAGTATTGAAAATGTGTGAAGTTAAAATGTTATAGGTAGTTAAATGTTAATGTTGCAGTGAAATAACTAGAAAATGTCAAAATAACAAAGTGGATAAAATACTTTGCCAGAACATTAAAAGCTTAAAGGATGCCTGTGATTTAATAGCAAAGGCTGGTGTCTTTATATAGTATAATAATAAAGAAACAAAAGAAAACAATGAGTGGCCATGATATCTTGGTTAATTGGAAAACTGCACCCTCATGATTTCAATTCAATTTCAATTCAATTCATTTTATTTATACAGCACAAAATCACAACATTAGTCGCCTTTATATTGTAAGGTAGACCCTACAATGATATATACAGAGAAAAACCCACCAATCATATGACCCCCTATGAGCAGCACTTTTAAACAATGGGAAGGAAAAACTCCCTTTTAACAGGAAGAAACTACCGGCAGAACCAGGCTTGCCAACCAGGCCAAAACCAGGTTAACTGCCACGACTGGTTTTGGTGAGCTAAGGAAGACAAGATAAAAGACATGCTGTGGAAGATTTTAATTATAATCTGGCTCTCACTGATCATGCACCTGTATCTGTAAATCTGGGCAAAGTGCCTACTGTGATGCCTTTGACTAATAATATAGTTGAAGGGAAAATACACTGGGCTACCCTGACTGAGGAGGATCTTATGATATACTTTGATCAGTCTGATGTTCTGCTGAGTAAGATTGAGCTACCAAAAGATGCATCTGCATGTTATGATGTTACCTGTACAAACGCTCAACATGTGGCTGAGTTGTGTTCTTTATATGAGAATATTGTAGAGTCCCTACTTGTGTCGAGCAGTTCATAGCCTAAGATGTATAAAGGTAAACCAGGCTGGAAGTTATATGCTGAGGAGCTTCATGCTGAGGCCTGAGGCTTGGGTGGAGTCTGGGCAGCAACTTTCCAGCCATTTTTTGACTATATGAAACACACACATCCTAAATTTAAGTATGATTTACGTTTTATTAAAAGGAATGAAGCTACAGTAAGGGCCAATTGGGGATCAATATGGTAAATTATTTCTGGAAAGAAATCAAAAGAATGAATAGTGTTACGACATCTTTAGCAGCTAATATTGATGGTTTTAGTGGCTCTGAGGAAACGACTCGAATGTGGCAGAAACTCTTCAAATAAACCATTCCTCTGCAGATGATCTGTTAGCTGTTTGACAACTACTCTTTCAAGGATGTTTGATATAAAGGAAGGTTGGAGATTGGCCTATAATTAGCTAAGACTGCTGGGTCTAGAGATGCTTTTTGAGTAAAGGTTTAACTACAGCCAGCTTGAAGGCCTGTGGTACATAGCCGATCATTAGAGATAGGTTGATCATATTTAAGATCGAAGCATTAATTAATGGCAGGACTTCTTTGAGCAGTTTTGTAGGAATGGGGTCTAAAAGACACGTTGATGGTTTGGAGGAAGTAATTATTGAAGTTAACTCAGAAAGATCAATTGGAGAAAAAGAGTCTAACTTAACATCAATGGTACTAAGAGTAGCTGTAGATAATATTACATCTGTGGGATGATTACTGGTAATTTTTTCTCTAATGATAAAAATTTTATTTGTGAAGAAGTTCATGAAGTCATTACTAGTTAACGTTAAAGGGATGGTTGGCTCAACAGAGCTCTGACTGTTTGTCAGCCTGGCTACAGAGCTGAAGAGAAACATCTCGAGCTAACTGTTTATAAATAAAATGTAATTAAACTTAGCCTGTAGCCTGTTAGTAACAACTAAAGTATCTCCTTTCAACAAAGGGTCGACATGGGACAATTTCTAGAATATCACAAGTTAAAGGTCCTGCTATAAATTTTATCCGACTTAAGGAAATAAGTTTTAAGCTGATCAGGATCTGCAGATTTATTTGGAAGTAACCGTTTTAAAGACCTGAAGACCTCCATTACATTAGGAGGAGAAAGGTTAACAGATGTAATGTAAAGAGAGACCATTATACTTCATTAAGCTGTGTGACTCAGAAGAAACAAGATGTTCATTAAAAACAGCTAACAAACAGCTTCTTCCCTGGGATAGTGTTAACTAACACTACCCCCCACCCCTACCCACCCACCAATTTCTAACCCTCATAACTCAGGGCAACTCACACATGGAGTCCAACTGTGCATTTTACTCCATGCACAGTTGGTACAGAGCACCTACAGGTCCGTTGTAAATGTACAGTGACAATAAAGGAGGGAAGTGTCATGGACCCTCAGTCCTCCCTGGCTGATTCCTCTGGATTTGTGTTCTGCCTTGGTCTCTGTCTCACTATCCACATATTACAGATGATCTGGCTGCTATTCCCTGCTGGATCGTTGAACTGCACAGTAAGTTAAACCCTGGCTCTTTTTGTTCTGTGTTTGCACTGCCTTTGATGCCCCTGGAAATTTACTGGGTGTTTGTTCGACGCACACACACACACACACACTTGCCTGGTGTGTGGTACGCCAAAACCTATGTCGAGAGAGAGTTTTTTTGTGGATTCCTTGGACCCCTTGGAGCACTGTTCCCCGTTTGCACTGTATTGTTGTGTACATATAGTCACTGTAAATAAGCACACTGAACTTTGACCTTGTGAGTCCTTCACCTAAGTCCAATCTGCCTACTGGCAATAACAGAACCATCCAACCCAAAAAATGGACCAGGAGGAGGCATGAGGATCTGGAGAACTAACCTCGATCGCTGAGCAGGACACAGAAGTTCGCACCTGCCATGTTTCAGGCCCTGGTGAATGATGTCCTCCTGGACTTCATTAACCATTTTTATTTTTGACAGTCTAGACAAGATCCTGATCTTCTCACAGTCCCTTCACATGAGCATGAGTCACATGAAATGCAAGTCCTCTGGTTCTTGATTGAAAAAAGTTTGTTCAATTCAATTTTATTTATATAGCGCCAAATCACAACAACAGTCGCCTCAAGGCGCTTCATAGATACAGAGAAAAACCCAACAATCATATGACCCCCTATGAGCAAGCGCTTTGGCGACAGTGGGAAGGAAAAACTCCCTTTTAACAGGAAGAAACCTCCAGCAGAACCAGGCTCAGGGAGGGGCGGGGCCATCTGCTGTGATTGGTTGGGGTGAGAGAAGGAAGACAGGATAAAGACATGCTGTGGAAGAGAGACAGAGGTTAATAACAGATATGATTCAATGCAGAGAGGTCTGTTAATACATAGTGAGTGAGAAAGGTGACTGGAAAGGAAAAACTCAATGCATCATGGGAATCCCCGGCAGCCTACGTCTATTGCAGCGTAACTAAGGGAGGATTCAGGGTCACCTGGTCCAGCCCTAACTATATGCTTTAGCAAAAAGGAAAGTTTTAAGCCTAATCTTAAAAGTAGAGATAGTGTCTGTCTCCTGAATCCAAACTGGAAGCTGGTTCCACAGAAGAGGGGCCTGAAAACTGAAGGCTCTGCCTCCCATTCTACTTTTAAATACTCTAGGAACAACAAGTAGGCCTGCAGAGCGAGAGCGAAGTGCTCTAATAGGGTGATATGGTACTACAAGGTCATTAAGATAAGATGGGGCCTGATTATTTAAGACCTTGTATGTGAGGAGCAGGATTTTGAATTCTGGATTTAACAGGGAGCCAATGAAGGGAAGCCAAAACAGGAGAAATCTGCTCTCTCTTTCTAGTCCCTGTCAGGACTCTTGCTGCAGCATTTTGGATCAGCTGAAGGCTTTTCAGCGAGTTTTTAGGACTTCCTGATAATAATGAATTACAGTCGTCCAGCCTGGAAGTAATAAATGCATGAACTAGTTTTTCAGCGTCACTCTGAGACAGGATATTTCTAACTTTAGAGATGTTGCGCAAATGGAAGAACGCAGTCTTACATATTTGTTTAATATGTGCGTTGAAGGACATGTCCTGGTCAAAAATGACTCCAAGGTTCCTCACAGCGTTACTGGAGGCCAAGGTAATGCCATCCAGAGTAAGAATCTGCTTAGATACCATATTTCTAGGCTTTTCAGGGCCGAGTACAATAACCTCAGTTTGATCTGAATTAAGAAGCAGAAATGTCTGTGAAGGTTCTCAGTCATCCAGGTCATCGTAGTCAAAGGAGCTTGCAAAGAAAAGCGTCTGGACTTCTTTAAGTTGCTTGAAGACGTTTCACCTCTCACCCGAGAAGCTTCTTCAGTTCTAAGGTCAAATGGTGGAGAGTCCCAGATATAAACCTAGTGGGAGTTTCCCCCCACAGAGGGACAAAAGGACCCCTGAAGATCCTCGAATCGCCTGAGCCAAGGTGTGAAACTGGGTGTGAGTCCCAATCAGCCAGAGTTTCGGGTGAGCTCATTGTGAAACCTGGCCCCACCCTATCATGCGAATTCCTGAGGTCAGATGGCCCAGGATGTGAGTGGGCGTTAAGGCGTCTGGGGTCCAGTTTTGAGTTCCCTCCCCAGACGCTTTAACGCCGACTCACATCCTGGGCCATCTGACCTCGAATTAACGAATTAACCATCCTTCTCCCCTTCTGTGTCATTGGTTCGCACACCTTGAAGTCCAGCAAACCAAACCTGATCCTGGTAAATGTACTTGGGGTCATCTCTACATTGCCTACTCTGTCCAGTGAAAGGTAATTCATTTAGCACACACTGCTAAATTAACATTATCCCGCAAAAAATTCATACAATAACTTTCCTCAAGCGTCTGTTCCGGAGGCCCTCCCTATTCAAGGATGTTCATTAATATATGTCTGCATTACTTACTGTTATTGATCACTTCTCCAAAGCTGCTCACTGGTTACTCTTTCCAAACTTTCCCCTGCATTAGAGACTGCACAACTCTTCACCAACCATGTTTTCTGGCTTTATGGCATCCCCCTGGACATTGTGTCTGACCGCCAAACCCAGTTCACTTCACAAGTCTTGCAAATTCTGCTCTGCACGGCACCAATTGGCGTGAGTCTGTCTTCTGGTTTTCATCCTCAGACTGGAGGAACTGGAGGTCCCTGTGTGCTACATTGCTTCAACTAATCAGTTCACTTTAGCTCCCAGCTGGCCTGGACAGAGTATGCTCACAATACCATGACTTCATCAGGAACCAGACCATCTCCCTTCAAGTAGTCTTTCGGATACCAGCTTCCACTCTTTCCATCTGTTAAAGGTAAGATTTCTGTTCCCTCAGACCAACGCCATTTTTGTAGGTGCTGCTGCTTTTTGAAAACTACCCATGCTGCCCTGCTAAGGACAATAGAAAAAAATAAGTGTCTGGTCAATTGCAGTAGAATCTCAGCACCTATCTACCATTCTGATCAAAATGTCTGGCTTTCCACTTGTTCTCTACTCATCTTGTGTTGCAGCAGACCCCAGCACAGGCTGGCCACCTCAACATGAGCCGTGACACCAGAACACCAGGCACTGGGAACCGGTCCACACCTGGTGGAGCCCCCACCATGTAACAAATAGGCCCAAGCCACCACAGACCAAAACCCCCAAGGGAGCAAGCCAGCAACCATACTTAAATATTAAAATATGAACTCTCACTACTAAGTGTCAGGAGATTGGAGTCAGTTTTGCTTTCTTACACCTCCCAATTTAAGTGCATCATTATAGTTACAGTGGCTGCTGTAGGACAAACAACTCTTCATCTTCACTGACTTCAAACACTTCTGAACACATTCATAGTTAATGTAAACTATGTAAAGTTTGCCTCTGCTATCAGTATCTGTCCTTGTGAATTTACTCTGAAGGAGATTGTAAAACTTTGTGAAAGGAGTCTGATAAACGTTTGTGAGTCAGTGACGCTTCTGTCCAATGACAGCCAAAGTAAGGTGAGTAACTGAGGATGTCCTGAACTTTTCTGTTGGCAAACGCTGCTGTCTTTGCTATTACAGCTCCTGTTAGCTGCTGTTAGCCTCTGTTAGTGAAACTTTCTTTTAAGTGAAAAAAACATTGCTGGGCTCCGACACTTAATGAATAAACTCTCACAGAATGAGAGAAAGTAGCCAAATTGTTTGTCAGGGGGAAGAGTGATTTGTAGGTGACTGAAACTCAATAATAGCTGACATAATATTAGCTTGTACCCAGCTGTTAATATTGTTTAGCTAGCTTGGTTGCATGGCTAATCTGCTAACAATAATTGTGACAGGCTGGAGTGCTCCTCAACCTTATTTGGGCAGTGGAGGTATGTGGTGGTGTCTGGTCTGTGGCTCAGCTGCAGAGGAAGGGTCATGCAATAGGTTTAGGGGCAGGGCCAGGAGAAGCTGGCGGGGCAGCTGCTATCAATTGTCTTATCATGCCTTCCCTATTTCAGTATTCCACTGGGACTGGGTGGGAGCGAACAACTGAGCTTTTTACAACTGCGAAGGAGCAGCCAAGCAGATGTGGTTGATACAGTATAAGGATTATAGATATAGATGCATAATAGATTATAGAGATAAACTGTATATAGATATAATTAGTATATTTTAAAAAATTAAACTTGCACCTCGAGCACAAGTGATGCCTGGTGTGTCATAATGGTTCTGTCAATATCACTGATCTTCTTACACTTTGCCTTTAGCATAGTAAAGTATTCTGTATCATTAATCGATTCTGCACAATGTGCATCATTTGTACTAAACCAAACTTTTCTGTGTTACAGTTGCTTTAATTGTGGGCAGGCTTCCTGTGCTGACAAATTCACAAATGTATGTGCAGTAGTTTTGGGTGTAAAAATGAGGGGCAAAAGCTAACACACATGTCCAAGAAGAAGAAGACAATTTGTTTATGTTGCCACATCAATGAAAATGTTTGTCAATATTTCAGTACAAAATCAGTTCCAGCTGATTTGTAATGAGTGAGCCCTGGACTTTCTGCTGTTAATCCCTATTGATGTACTCTCTCCCCCACTGTGAGCACCTCTATCTTTCAGCCTATTAGTTTTCATCGTGTCACAGACAGCCCTAATAGTGTTGCATACACACACAAACTCACAGCCGGATATAACTAAAACTATAAAACCCAAGGCCCTGTTATTGTCCATGTGTGTGCATGTGTGTACCTCTGTGTGTGACAGTCTTATGGCCATGTGAGTGTGTATCTGTGTGCGTTCACCTTTTACTAGATTTTATGTGTGTTCTCAGACCTGCTGATTAAAAACATGCTACAGCAGACTGGTCGGCCTGGTGGCCTGCCCAGACCAGGGTGGTCTCAGAATTTAGCACAAGTCAGGCTTGCTTTGTTCAGGGTGGACCTCACTGGTGTCGGATCATTCAAATCCCCAGATTAAGCGTCTCTTTTCATTACATGTATGGCAAAACAATGTGGGTATTATTAAGAGTCCTGTTGTTTCCATGGAGTGACAATAAATCCAACATTTTTGCCTCTAACAAATTGCTCCCTGGTGCAGAGATTGATCCCTGGATTTATTTCATGTGAATTTCACAGAAACTCTCTGCTGTCCAGGCTCTAAAAAACAACCAGTACCCGTTTAAAAAATGCTTATAACAAAATCTTGTTTTTATTTACAATATTACTATAATAATATTTCACGATATTTTATATCTGTCACTAGATGACTGTTTTACATTGACAGACGTCAGCTGTGTGTTCATACTCCCTCAGTGAGTGGATGAAGGTTTCACTCTATGGAAAGCAGTGCTGGACTGCTAATGTGGCATCGGGGCATTTGTCTGCTGGGCCAGTGGGTTAGTAGTTGTTTTTTCTTTGTCAATGTATTTATACAGGCCACAGTCGTGCTTGAAGGACCACTGTGCAACAGCCCTACAGGCACTGACAGCAGCCTATTTGTTCATTTTCATTACTGACACTTGATTGAACAATCTAATTTCTTAATGTAACTGGCCCCTCCCCTGCAATACCTGCACACTCACGAACCCAGCAAAAAGGCTGAGCAAAAAAAGTATTGTTTCAAATTAACAAACAATTTAGCTGGCTGCTGCAGCGCTCACAGTCATAGGAAGTGACTGTTTGTAGCATTAGCCATGAAGATGTGCAGGAGGCACAGCAGTCCCAACAACAGAGAGGGTCATTTGTAATGAATATTAGATAATACATGGCGGGACATAATTAGAAAGAGGGAGATTTAAGTCAAATGAATGGTTATTTTGAGCCCGAGCCACTCCTAATAGCTAAAGTGTAGCTTTAAATTGTCACATGGTGCACTGCAGTGAAAATATTTATAACCCCAAAACAACTGTACCAACGTGACTAAAAAGGAAAATTGCTTCAATATCAATAATCAAACAAATTGAAATAAATTCATAATATTTCTAAGCAAGTAGGTTGTGGTAGTCATACATACATTGAAAAATATGTATTTTTAATCTCTATAAAGAAAGCAAAGAAATCAAAACTAAATTTGATAATAGCATTAAAACAACTATTATCAACTCTACTGTTTTATTATTGTTGTTCATATGAATGTAGTGCACACTGCTTTGGAAACTACTGGCCAGTTGCCACCCAGACAAACCCTTAGTTTGACCGTGAGGGAGGCAGAGGCAGTAAGTGGGCCACCCAAGGTATAAAGGTGTAAGATCTGTCAACCAATAAATTGTTAGTAGAACAGACCTACTCCCTGCCGTAAATTAAAGGAGATTAAAACAGAGACAGATGGCAGGGCAGAGGAGTGCACAATAGTAGCATACAGAAGCTCCATTAGAAGGACGGGTTCTTGTAGTTTTTTGGAGTAGAACAAAATACATTTAAAAAGTATTGAATAACTAGACACTCAGAGAGTATAATCTAATGCCCCGTTTTGCAATTTAAAATTTATTTTGGTGGCCACATCTGTGTGTCTGTTGCTTTTAAAACACTGACATCAGTGTCTTTCTAGGAGACTCACTAACATAAATTTAACTTCACTCTCACTTTAAAACAAGGTTTTATGATCCAATCACCAATGCTTGATGCAGTTCTTGGTGCCAGTGACAGCAGAAGCAGTTATTAGGCTGAGGGGGGGTTACCTTTCCTACCTGTAGGTCAGGTAGGTTTGGTGGCATTTTTCCATTAATAAATGAAATCATTGTTTAAAATGTGTGTTCTGTATTTACAGGGGTTATTTTTGTTTGATATTAAAATTTGCTTGATGATACTTGAATACTTTTTTGTGGCATTGCAACTCAGGAATTTACAATTTGTTTTCTCCAGAAAGAATGCAAGTTTCCACAAAGTGACTACATAAACAGACTTCACAGTTCCAAAGAGCTTGGTCACTGTGTAAAATGTAAATAAAAACCGGTCCTGTACCAAAGGACTGTGAGGTTAAGGGTGCTGTGCAGCATCTTTGCTGTTCCTAGGACTGGACAGAGATTGTCTATTGTCCCTATGTTGCTATCTCTTAGTAAAGCTAGCATCTCTATCTGGAAGTCTGACAGGATCCTAGCGTGGTCATTCTCAGTCACCTTCCAGGCCATACTAACTTCTGATGTCCCTGTATATTGTGCCAGCCAGTTGGTTATGGTGTTCCATATATGCCCTGCCTGCTAGCATCCTGCATTGCTATTACGTGGTGGATTGTGCCATGGGCATTTTTTTCCTATAACCAGCACCTCAGGTCTTGGATTGTTTTGTAGACCCCGGCCTCTAATGACCTTGTGTTAAAGCTTGTCCCTGAGCTGCAATGATTAGTGGCTCTCTGCTATCTTTTAATCCAGCTTTGTCCAGCCACTGGCAGGATTTTTTCATTTCAGCCACTTTTCCTATCTGGTACATGTCATTCGGGGGCCTGTGCTTCCATGATGAATCCTCTCCTTGCTCCTCTTCTTTCTTGGGTTTCTGCTGCCTGAGGTATTCACTCAGCACACAATCAGTTCCATCTTCCTGATGTACTCGTTGATCTTTGTTGGATCTGACACTCACTTGTAGTCGGCTTCCTTCATTTTAGCATACAGTCTCTGGGTGCTGGACTCCCTACATGGTAAGTGGCCTTCGTTTCTTGATGTCAGTGGCTTCTGTCACCTTCTTTGGGCAGCTTATTATCCCAGCAAGGCATCTGACAATGCTTAGGATCTGATTGCCCGGATCTTGTTCTTCCCATTCACTGACTCCTTGGGACTTTCCTTACTCTCTGCAGGTATTTGGTGGTTGCAGCTTTCCTAGTGGCCTCTTCATGGTTCCCATTTGACTCTGAGATTACAAGGTACTTGTCTTCGCTGTAATGTTGTCTTCGAGTGGTTCAGTCTCCTTAGTTCTGACCACCTTCCCTCTCTTTGTTACCATCTGACTATATTTCTCTAGTCTGAACGACATTCTGATGTTGCTGTAGGTTCTGTAGGTTCTAGTGGAGTGGATCAGTAACTCAGTAGTGGATCAGTAGATCAGTGAATCTTAAGCACTGTTGGAGCCATAATCCAGAAGTGGAAAGATCATAATATCACCATTACCTGGCCACAAGCAGGTGCTCCCCACAAGAGACAGAGAAGCAACAAAAAGATCAGAAAAGTTGTCCAGGAGTCAAGGAGCAGTTGTGTGCCTATTCGTTACCTGGTGGGGGCTCACCACACAAGACTCCATTGCTGAAGAAAAAGCACATTGAAGGTTGTCAAATAAAGGAATACATTTTCTGTCTATCTTAATCACTTTGTCCTTGTCACCTTTACAGAGTGGGATATTAGAAAAACCCAAGTAAATACTGAAAATGTAATTTCCATCTAGTCAACCAAAACAATCAGTCAGTGACACTGACAATATTTACCCATTATCCATTTCAGTCCCTGCAGTAACAGGCAGCCTCTTTACTGAAAGTGCTGGTTGGTAAAGTTAAATTGTTCATCACCAACACAGCTGAAGCTGAAAGCTGCTTTGCATTTTATGTGCAGGCACACACACACACACACACACACACACACACACACACACACACACACACACACAGCTGACTTTAACAAAAGAAAATTTTAACTAATGTACTTTGTTGGACGATTGATTAAAAACATGAACGAGCTGTCTTTGTGTTGGCTGTGA
>NW_005187608.1:143325-144588 GCF_000239375.1 Pundamilia nyererei
TGTGTGTGTGTGTGTGTGTGTGTGTGTGTTTAATTGTTAAAAAGAGTAGCTACAATGCCTTAAAATATTATTTTTAAGCTTGGACACTCAAAGGCCTCAGGAAGTTATTTTTGTGACTCAACCAGCTAATAAGTACCTCCAGGTATTTCAATCAGTATGATAGATTGTTTAAAAGTGCTGTGTCATATTTCGCTACTTTAGTTTATGGATTTTTAAGGGCAGATCTAATTAAATTCAGAGGTTTTCCTATAAAGGGAGGCTGATTTTTTTCCAGGGATATATGATCTGCTAGAAGATTTTTCCATTGCACAGTGTTTATACAATTCTTTCATTTCCAGTTTAAAAATATAACCTTCTTGCTGATAGTTCAGGCTATAGGGAGAATACTGGCACTGGACTCTTGTAGATGAATGGACAACAAGTCACCTGGGATGCAGAGTTGTGGAGATGCGGCAGCCCAAAGAATGATCTAAGTTCAAAAGTGCTTGACTGAGAGGTTCAGGGCCAGAGAGCATGTAAGTAGGTGCCTGTGGTGTTCTAAGAGCATGGTGTGCAGGTATCTGTTTCACTAAATCCCATTTTGTATAATTGTTCCTTCATATAGTGTATTGTCATTATTTTCTGACAATATTATTACAGACCTAGAATAGATTAAAACAGAATAGCCCCTTATTTTCATTGTACATATATAAGAAACTTGAATCCAGAAGTCTGTGTCAGTACAGATCTTTATCCCATTGTAATACAGGGATGATATTTCAGCATTGTTCACAACTCAGATATTTGAATTTATTTATTTAAAAGGGAAAGTGCAGTTTACATAGTTCAAGTGCAAGACATGAAGCTGATGTGCCGCACACAGGTTCATAGCTGCTGCTAATTTTCAACAGTTGTCCCTTGTTGGGCTCACAATCTAAATAGATACATTTTACAATAAAACATATATTTTCATAAAACCAAATTACATCATAAATACAATTACAATTAATAGACAATAATTTAAAATAAAATCAAAATCATTAGTTAAAATATCTTGCAGTTGCCGTTCACCTTACTCCTAGTAATACGATTACTATCTTGTCTCTGGATGTGTCAGGCGTTGTGTGGAGGCGAGGAGGAAGGAACCCAAACGCAGGACTCGCAGGTAGGTGAAGACTGGTGAAGGTTTATTATAAGGAGTGGATGAACAGAACAGAGGTAGAAAATGGCTGGCTGGCTGACTGACTTAATGGCTGGACTGGACTAAACTGAAGAACATCATCA
>NW_005187608.1:151670-156832 GCF_000239375.1 Pundamilia nyererei
GGAAAAAACAGGAAGTGAGAACATTAATGTGGCGAACTAAACTGAACATGAACTGAAATCACTGGGTCAACGACCCAGGAACCCTGACAGGATGTTTCTATTGAGACACTCTGGGGCCATCCTATTTAAAGACCAATTTAAGAAAACACAAATGATTAATACTCTTAAAGCTAAGTAGATTATATTTCTTTAAAATGAGACAATGATGCCACTGAACAGAGTTTTTATCCATTATTTTTAAAGATTGGTTATATAAGGATAACACAGGCTGAAGTGTAGCTGGTGCTGCTTGGGTCCAAACTGTCATACAATATGAAAAATGAGAGAATATCATAGAATGCATAAATATCTGAGCTCCTGAAGTGGGTATATAGTGCCGAATTAACTTAAAACAATTCAGATTAGCTTTGACCATCTTAGAGATCTTCTTTACATGCTTGTCAAATTTAAGATGTGAATCTAAGATTATTCCTAAAAACTTAAAATCTTTGACCTCCTTTATTTCTTCGTTCCCTGGGTTGATTTTAAAATCATCAGATGAACTTTTTTAAATTCAATAGAAGATGATTTTGTTCCAGCCATTGTTGGACATCATTTAGATGTACCGTTAAGGTGTCTGCTGCTTCACCAGGTGACTTAGCTGCTACGTGTATAACTGCATCATCTGCACAAAGCTGGCAGTTGGCTTTTGGACAACTGGCAGGCAAATCATTTATAAACAAACTAAACAGCAATGGGCCAAGAACAGATCCTTGGGGAATACCCATTCTGTTTTCCAACATGGACGACTTGTCTTTATCAACCCTCACACACTGCTCTCTTTTGTGGAGATAGGACTCAAACCAATCAACTGGTTGCTTTGAAAAGTCAAATTTTATCAACTTGGAAAGAAGTATGTCATGGTTGAACACTGCACCCACAACACTACCATTATCCAGACTACACTTAATATTTTCAACAAATTAGCAATTTGCCATTTCTGTGGAAAATTTTGGTCTGAAACCAAACTGCATTGGATGAAGCAGTTGATTAGTCTCTAAGTAATCAATTAACTGTGCTGCCACAACCTTCTCAAGCACCTTTGAAAGAACAGGGAGTATGGAAACTGGACGATAATTACATATCAAATCACGCTCGCCTCCTTTAAAGACCAGAGTAACTGCAGCCCTTTTCCAGTCATTTGGGAACATCCTGTTTCTTATCGATAAATTTATAAGATGTGTTAATGGTTTTGTCAAGAAATCTCTATATTTTTTAATAAAACAAGTATCCAAGCCATAAACATCCTTTGCCCTAGAATCTGATAATTTCTTAATAGCCTCTGTGACCTCTGCTTCATTAACCTCTTCAATAAAAAATGAGTCTGATGAATCAATAGGGCTATTTTTAATAGTTACAACTGGAGAGCTGAAATTTTGCATGAATTCTTCTACAGATTGTATCAAATATTTGTTAAAGTCGTATGCCATGGAACCCTCGTCGATAATAATTGTGCCATTTATATTGACTTGCTCAATTTCCTTCCTGCTAGATGATCTGTTAATTAAATCGTTTAAATGCTTCCAAAGGGAGACATTATGACCTTTAGCTTTTTCTATAATGTGAGTGTAATACAAAGCCTTAGCTTTATGCAGTTCCATGACTACTTTATTTCTTAAGCCTTTATAGATCATATAATCCGCATTACCTTTAGTAGTTAAGGCTGTTTTTAAAGCCAAATCTCGTTTTTTCACAAGTTTATGTATTTCACTATTTAACCGTGGTAGATTTCGCTTCCTTTGCTTAGATTTGATACTTTTGGTATATTTAGATATTACTTCAGTCAAAGAGCTAGTCATGGAATTGCAACACAACTCCAAATCATCTGTTTTTATAAGATGATCCCAGTTGCAATTCGCAAGTCCTACGAGTACTGATTAATTACATTTAATAGGAGTTATTTTAGGTTTGGATAGCGTAGCTGATTTTAATAGCAAGTATTACGATTAAAAACAAACTGTGAATTCTGATACTGAACTTCTGCAGTAAATATTGAAAATTGATAAATGAGTTAATGAAATAAATGACACCAATGAGTAATTCCGTTTTCTTTCCAAGTAGTTAAATTGCAGCTGCTGTTATTGGTTATAAAGTTATTCGAGATTGGTGACTGAAGGGATGGAGTAACTATGGAGTGTGTCATTTGAAGTGCCTACCAGCTTTGGATATGCTTTGGAAACATTTATGTGATAAACAGTAGATCTGATAAATATATATCTTTAACAACTTCTTGTTCTGCATCTACGCAGGCGGTGGCAGATTGGGAGAACTTAAGCCAGCTAAATAATCAATCAATCAATCAATCAATCTTTATTTATAAAGCACTTTTCATACAACAAAAAAAAAAAGTAGCACAAAGTGCTTTACATGGTTAAAAGCAGCCCACCCCATCCCACCCTCCAACTCACTCCCCACACTCTCATTAACAATAATATAGTTCTGAGTTCGGAGCTTCTAATTCCCTTTGGGATTTAGATTTTTGCATTGCTCATATAAGCTTTATATGAGACGTTTTATTTTTCCAACAGAATTTTGATGAAGTGGAGTTGAGAGACTGAAACCAAGTATTATTTGGAGAAATGGGAATGATGGAAAATAGACAATTCATTTTTAGTAGAACTGACATTTTGATTATTGCTATTCACTCACAGAGTGAAACAGGGAGCTTAGACCATTGATTTAGATTGTCTCAGACCTTTTTTAATAAGAGGAGCAAAATGAGGCTTTTTGACAGCTTGGGAGAAATATTGATTCCAAGATATTTAATGTTGCAGGAGTGCTGATACCAGAGGTCCTACAGCCTGCTCGTCTGTACAGAGTGGCAAGGCTAAGTTTGAACAATTCATGTAGTAGTTGGAAACCTTTGAAAAAGCATCAATGACTGTAAAAGATTCTGGAATGAAAGAGTGTGGGTCTTGCATTAATAATAACACATCATCTACATAAAGAATGGTTTATGCCTCTGATATTTTGCTACTGCAGCTCCTAGTGGTTCAATGAATAATGGAAAGAGATATAGTCTAGTGTCACTGTGGAGAGTGAAGCTTGAAACCAACCCATTACTGTGGGTGTAATGTAGAGTGCCTCAATCCAGTTAATAAATGATTCAAAGAGAAATTTCCAGTTAAGTCTGTCAAATGCTTTTTCTGCATCTAATGGTAAGATTAAGGTGTTAGATTGATTGATAAGTGACACCTGAATTCAATTAAAAAGCTTGTGAGTATAGCTGGATGAATGTCTAATTGTAATAAAGCCAGACTGGTCAGGGTGAATAAGAACAGCTATGACTTTAAGTCTAGATGATAGAACTTTGCTTATTATCAATATAGCTCACAACTTTTACTGCTGATTTTTCTTTATTCTCTTAAATGATCAAGCTATTTGCTTGATTTATTTTTGTTCTGGAACTCGTCATGTCTGAGTCGCCCAGTGAGGAAAGTTGTCTTTTGATTTATTAGATCATTAAATTTCATTTTAGATTTTCTTAATTCACAAAGTACCATTTTTAGATTGATTAGTGAGAATGAGTTTTCTAATTCTGGTTTTTAATTTCACTTCCTGTTCAATGTCAGTCATTTTTTCATATGCACAATATGAAATGATCAGACCCCTTGCCGATTTCTCAAGGAAGAGCTGGAAAGATGTTTGGAGACTCAGTTATTTCCAGAATAGATTCCCAATCCGTTTCTAAAGCATCAATAAAAACTTGGTTGCTAAGCACAGACTTCTTGAAAATTCATCCGGTAATTGCGGTTGGTAGTTTTTCTTAAAATGACCAAAAACTGGGGAATGATTGCTGATCATCTTTGAGCGAATTCACCTTTCTGAAAGGGAGTGTGTTGCTAACGATGAAAAATCTGTTCTAGTGAATGACTGAAGTGAATGACTGATGTGCTGAGAAATGTATGAATATTGTTGTTTATGTGGATGATGAAACTCCCAACTATCACCAAGTCCAAAATCAGACATATGTTGTTTTAAAATGAATGTTGACTGCGATGTTCTGGTACTGCTAAGCTAGGTAGGTTATTAATTAACTCCAATTATTAAGAAGAATTTAGGGGGGGGCATCTTTATTGGGACCATATAAATTTGCTGTCGTCAGAGGAAGATTTCAATAAAGATGCTGATGATTACGAAACATCTTTCTGGGTCTGTGATTGTGCTATCACGAGCGGTGAATTTAATTCTGTTATTAATGAAGACATCAGCTGCTTTTATCCTGGCGTTATACTTAAACAGAGGACACTTCTATACTGTGCCTTTTGCATCAGTTAAATGGTTTTTTAATACACATATATCTGCTTGAGGTTTGCTAAGGTAGTTTATCACTTGAATGCTTTTTGCCTGATTTCCCATACCACAAACGTTCCGGCTGACCAGCTTACGTGACAGCATTCCTTATAGGGAAGAGAATATGTAGCGTGGGTATGCTTGTCCAAGTGAGAGACAGTATGACATGACTGAAAGTTAGTTGGACAGATTTAAAAGTGGCTGAATGGAGGGTAAAGAAAACACATAATATGTAGTAAGAAATAAAAGTGAACATAAAGAAGGTAACAGAAATACATAACAACACATAAACACTGAGCATGATCAAAAAGAAAGACTTTTACAATGTAGCTGACAAATGGAGACTATGGTATAGAGTGTACATCAAACCAACCGAGGGGTCAAAGTACCCATTAATATAAAGTTTATCTAATGAAATGACAGCTTTCATTTTCTTATCAAGGTACAGGGAAAAGGCATTTGCACTGTTCCAGAATGTTCCAGAATTGCAGAATGGGAATTGATCATTTATCCAACATTGTTCCTTTTTTCTTTTCCTTGTTTTTTCACCAACTCCTGGTGTTTAAAATGTTAGACTTTTGCAATAATTGGGCTCGGGATCTTTCAGTCTTTTTTGGGTTTGCAGTGGATTCAGTCAAATGTAACCTTGGAGGCTGTATTGGGTGAGATCTTCAGATCAAGTCATTTAAAATGCTCTCATGTGCATGAGAGCATGAGGGTGGGAATGGATGTTTGTATCTGTGTGTGCCTGTATGTCTGTGTCTATATGTCAGGTTGGGTATCAGACGCCACCTCTCTGGGGACACCTCAGGCCCTCCAAGGTTTGGAGG
>NW_005187608.1:157355-162347 GCF_000239375.1 Pundamilia nyererei
ATCACACCCACAAACTACACCCTTTTTGGCTCCTACTTCAAAGCACACTGTGTTCTGTTGATCTTATGAGCTGCACAATAATGTTTAATATTTAGTATTTACTGTCATATTCCCATATATCATTGTGATGTTGTTTATTCTATTACTCTTGTTCTCTTCTGCTTGTTTTCTTTTTTCTTTCTCAGCAGGTGAAATTAGAAAAAATAAAAAATAAAAAATAAAATAAAATGCTCTCATGTTCGATAGAAGAGTGATGGCAGGATTCCACGATATCAGAGATGACGAGATTGTCTCTCGCTGAGCAAATTGGTAGATCAAGAACCATTTGTTTAAATTGTGTCTTTGGTTGCTGTGCTTATTTTGTCTGTGGGAGTTTTGACCAAAGCTTCTAACTGCTTGTTGTCTTCAGTTACAGTCAGTATTTGCTTATGACAAATGTTTTATTTCTTGGAATTCTTTGAGTAGCAACTTGAAAACAGGGATTCTTGCGTTTAGAGTTTTCAGGTTCTTGTCGATGGATAAAAGAATATCACTGACCTCTGAAGAAAAGTTTGATGGTTCTGTCTGAGTGGGTGAACTGGTAGATGAGTCTGATGAACCAGGTGTTTGAAGAGAGAGTGGAGCTTGTTGTAACTCTGTGTCCTTTTTTCTTGCCCCGTGTGGGGAGTTGGTCATCACACCCAACAATATATTGTTCCAGTTTGTCCAGTTTGAAGAAGTAGCAGGAGAAAACAATGATCTTCTTTAACAGTTATGTTGTTAAATGAATTTATTCTGTTGTACTCAGTAACTGTTTATGTCTAGCAACACACCAGGTCTTGTGGGAACAGCAATCAGAAAGCTTTGTGTCATGTGTCAATGTGTGGCTGCACCCACATGCAGACACCCAGGCAGGACTGAACTCAGAACGGCTTTATTGCTGCAGCTCGAGGAGCAAAATAAAAGAAAGACTAAACAGGATTTAAACACTTACTGGTTAAAAAGCTGCTGAACAGGGAACACACGGGGAAAGTATGACGACGATTTGACAAAGACCAGAGGGAGATGCAGGCAGTAACCACACAGGAAGGAATCAGGGCAGAGAGGAAACACCCGGGGAACATGGCTGAACGGAATCTAACTGACAAGGGACGGGAAGCAAAACTGAACATAATGCACACGGGACAAGAGACTATCAAACTAAGACAGGAAACATAACAAACTCAGAGACTCAGGCTCGAGACACCAACTGGAAACAGCAACAAAGTAACAGAACACAAACACATGACTGAAAGCTTAAACAACTAACTAGGAGACAGAGCACAAGGAAAGAGAGACATGGAGACATGACAGGAACCAAAGATGAAGGTAATTAGATATCACTAACTGAGAACACAGAAAAAACTAATAGACCACAGACTATGAACCTAATATGGAACTGTAAGCGATCAGACCAGAGGTAACATGGAGGGTGACATGAGAGGGGACTAAAACTGTTACAAACCAATGACTAAGAATATAAATAACAAAACTCAGAAGCAGAAATGAGAATGACATTAAACTATGAAGGCTAAATGTCAGAGCTAGAGCCCAACTTATTTCAAGCTGAAAATATAAATCCAAAGTCACTAAAGTCAGAATACATAACCTAAAAAGCTCCTGACAGGTAGCTGTAGCTCATGCTTGGTGAATAAACTGAATTTTATACTCAAAATATTTCATGTGGTTTGGGTGAGAAACTGCTTTCAGGGAGGAGGAGACATGGCACCTGTTCACGTTTTTAAAGTATGATTCAGACAGTTAGGGAAATTAGAATTGTTGGTCCAGGCTGATGTGACCATCTCAGAACAGCAGATCTTACAGGAGGGTGTGATGTCTACTGCTGAGGACGGCTGCACTGTAGAATGTGACACACTGAGGAAGTGGACATAATAAAAATGAAAATTTCAAAACCATGCCACGTCATGGTCGGTGCCAAAAATGTTTCATTTCCCGTCCTTCATTGCATTTTTTTCATTGCTGTGATTATTTATCAGAAATGTTTTTCAAGGGCCTTGGCATATGTTAAGAAGTATCTGCCCAGCAGTGATGATTGACCACATGTTTTGGAAGGTCCTTAATAAATGAACTCATCATTTAAAACTGCACCTTGTATTTAATCTGGTTATGTTTGTCAAATGTAAACATTTGTTCAAATGAACATGTATTTGTGACAAATATGCAACAAAATTAGAAATTAGGAGGGTGACAAAGACTTTGTCACAGCACTGTACCAATGCATGGTGTCATGGTGGCAGAAATGTGATTCCTTTGTTGTTTTTCAAATACTTGTGCACTTAAACTGAAAAACTTACAAAAACAATCAAAGCTGGAGGTGAAAATGTGCCAAACCCAAACTTATTGTGTTTTATCTCTTATAGCTGGTGTAAAAATCATTGTGAAAACTTCAGTGCTTCATCATAAAGTCCTTACAATACTTGTTTCGTATAATAGCATCAGCACAGAAGGAATATCAAAAGTTGTACGGTTTTCAGGGGATGGAGTGTGTGTTTGTTTGTGCCCAGGTCACTGCAGGGTCATTTCTGTCTGATGCTCACTAATTACGCTCTTTGCATTCTCCTGTTTTCACCCAAGGCCAGACTCAGGCCATTAGAGTTTGTATTAGTTTTCATCAGGACCAGAAAAATCCTCTTTTTTATGGCCCGATACACACACTAACCAGCATACCAGATAAAGTCTTGTCAGTAGATGGCTAACTCACAGCTCTATCAGATCAAAATGTGAAGAGTAGGAACCGTGTCATATGGCATCATGTCTTTTACCTGCTAACGTGGCAGTTATCTGTGAGTGGACGTGCCAAATATCCTCCGGCATGATACCCCGACTAGTAAGCACTTAAACATAGCAGAAAGTGCTCGTGTGAATGGGTGAATGTGCATAAAGTGCTTGGAGTGCTCCTGGAGAGTAGAAAAGCGCTATATAGGAATCAGTCCATTTACCATTCAAGTTGATAAATGGACCAAGTTTTCTTGAAAGCGTCTTTTTCCAAACAGCTTCCATGGTACTTCTTGTAATACTCCACCTGGGGCTTTATGTTACTTCTTGTTCATTAAAGGTCAGCGTGTGGTAGATGCAGTCTGCTTCCATTAGCAGAGCAAGGCTACGTTGAAAAATTCCAAAATATAAATCAAGCTGTCTTGTATGAGATCTGAATGATTTCTTGATGATTGGAACAACAATAAATGCCAGAATGATGAAGAATGATGCTCAGTTTCACATGAGTCTCTGCCTTTCAGGAAGTTCATCAGCCTCCGCAGTACTGCGATTGTTCAGCAGCAAAAGGTAAACGTTTTTCTGGCTTTAATGATTGACAAGCATTTCAGCCTGTTGTTTGTTAAAGCATTTCTAGCAGCAGCATTTTATTATGCAGAGCGCAAGAAGCTAAAAAACGGATTAAAGCCCCGCCTTAGCTTTAAATGAAATGTTGCATTTTAAAAAATGAATGTGCTCTGTTCTTCACAACTTCCTGCTACTGCCTGATCAAAAAAGCATAGTTTGTCACAGCAGGCTGAAAACACAGCAACAAATCAATCAGCTGTCCAGTGAAATATGACAGTCATGCAATTAAAACAACATAGCCTCCAAAGAGAGCTAAACTTGTTCTCTTTGGAGGCTAATTTTGACATAACTTTACTAAACACCGTCTTGGTAGTGGGATTAAACAATGTTCACTCCTGGCCATGAACATGCTCTTAGCTTGAATTGCTTCTCCATTTCTCATATTGATCCTTATTATAGAGCAGTTATTTATGCAGAAATTCGAAATAGTACTTGTTCAACTATCAGAGGATATTTTTCTTCCTATCTTTTCTTTTCTGTGTTTGTTCCTTTAATGTAAAAATGTGAGGATGCAATTATTGTTTTCACTACCCAATCAGCACCTAACTCAGACATAAGTTGTTTTTTATTATTTGCTCCAAGAACATTTTTCAAATGCCAAAACATGAGTACTCTTAACAGCATGGGGTCAAGGGTTATGATTACTTAGCCCTCACAGGATTTAACCTTCTGGCCTGATGAAGAGCACTCAAACTTGAAGCCAACTGCAGTGTAAATGTATTTTGTAAATAAAAAGGGCATTTACCCAAATGCAATGCTACTAAGCTCAGAGTGAGAAAAGGCAAAACACAAGTTTTCATAGTCATGTCATCTTTAAACCACTGACAAAGCTAGATTTGACATGTAATAAAAACATTTATTATATGAGAGAACATTTCTTGTTTTTGCCTTTCAATAAACCGGTTGACATATTATTAAATTAGCAACACTGAATTTCCAATTTTGCTTTTAGTGTTACTTTCATTAAAACCTTTGTGCAGTCTGACCAACTGAGAGTCAACAATCAACCCAGTTACCAGGTGGCGGTTTATTCAAATCGTGACACTGTTTTCATGACACATAAAGCATTACTTAGCTCCCGAGACATTTTGACACCACAACGTGGACACGTCGTCATCTGCCGTGACGACATTACATTTACAACAATAAACTGTAAGAGAAAGACGGAGAAACAGAAGAGATCTTCACATACACCTGGTCCTGTAACCACAGATACTCTGTAATATCAGACACAATGGCTGTTTGTATCCTTCCAGAGGTCACATTGCACATAAATATTTTTCCTTAAATAAAGCAAACACCTCAAGACCCTGTGTGTGAATCTGTGTGTGTGTTTGTAATTTTGTGTAATTCTGTGTGTGGGAGTCGCACACGTCCTGGTATGATCTGGTAGAACATAACTCAGCGGTCTGCGCAGAGGGACCACTCGTTCATTCCACCACACCGAGTCCAACAGATGACCTTTCACGGACATGACCACTGACAAAGCAGTCTGTGGTTCGTTTCTGGACCTTAAGTTAGAATATAAAGTGGGATTTTGCTGATTGATGGTGTGTGTGTGTGTGTGTGTGTGTGTGTGTGTGTGTGTGTGTGTGTGTGTGTGTGTGTGTGTGT
>NW_005187608.1:162367-164130 GCF_000239375.1 Pundamilia nyererei
GTGTGTGTGTGTGTGTGTGTGTGTGTGTGTGTGTTAATCCTAAATTACAGCAAACTGTCATTGCCTTCGCGTCACACCTGAACAGAGCCTCACGCAGCGTCTCTGTAGCTACTGTTTGTGAGGGAAGCCTCGACAACCTTAGGAAGCCAGGCCGACTCCCGTTTCAGTTCGCCTGGACGCTCTCTCCTATTCGCAGTTCGACGGCCGAGCTTGAGAAAGGAAGGAGTGCTGTCAACCTGCGACAGGAGACATTGAGGCAGAGACGGACTACTGCTTCAGTTCCAGAGCCCAGACATGCTGAGGCCATCCCGTCCGCCCCTTACTTTTCTTATCGCCCGCTGACGAGGAGGACGACGAGGAGTTGGAGGACGAAGTCTTCGAGATCTCCACCTGTAAAAACATGAAATTTATCCTTAGTATTTTATTTATTGATACATCTACTCTTTCTGTCGATGCGCAATACTTCAGACTACTACTACAATACCGAACGCACCTAAATTTTATTGATGTCTTGAATGTCTTAAATTGTAGGCAGCCTGTGTCACTGTGTAAAATAATGACAACGATGAGAAATACCCCAGCTACTGTGTACCACGCAGTATTAACGAATGGGTGGAATAGCCACTGTTAACATGAATAAAATAAAATAAAATAAAATAAAATAAATACATTTGAATAGGAATTCATATTTATTTTTTATTTTTGTTTTTTCCAACTAAGCTTGCGTTTTCAAAAGCCCCAAACGCTGCCCGTTATGACGTATTAGGCCTGATCAAAATAAGTTAGAATATATATATTCAGAGTACAACAGCAATATAGTAAACAGAAGAGCAGTTAGAAGAATAGACTTTGCTATGTTGGTAAAAATAAATAAATAAATAAATAAATAACCACTTTCGCGCAAATGCAGGCACAAAGTGGGGAACAGAGAGAAACTTTCGTTTCGAGGTTTCGTTCATCCCTTACCCAGGCCTTAGGGACTTTGTTGTCTGTTTTTCTTTAACAACGACGACAATAATAATAATAATAATAATAATAATAATAATAATAATAATAATAATAATAAAAAAAAATAATAATAATAATAATAGACCTCCTTAACAAGCCAAATGAGATAATCATTTTTAATGAATGAACGGCGTCTATGTAATTGGGATACTGTACATGTCAGGGGAAAGAATCCAATGCGAATCATAAATTGACTCTATCTGTAGCAATGAGCGCTGACGACTCCTCAGTCCGGCTTAATGTTTTCCTTCTTCCATCAAACTCCATAAAAACGCGACACTACGCTTTGAGCGAAGACAGCCTGCTCTAATTCTGCAGCGGTAAACCATCTGCAGCTTTAGTGCACACATAATCCACCAACCTCGATCCATCCTACACAAGAGGGGAAAAGAAACAAAGTAACTAGTTCTGAACTCGAGCGATTACCTGAAGCCGTGGCGTTCAGACCTTTTTGAACGGCTTTAAAACGCCACGCAGAGAATATAAAGTACAAGTCAAAGAGGACAGGCCACCTGCAACCCCCCCGAGCTGAAATAGAGGAAGTGATTTTATTCTTCAGGCAAAGTGACAAATTTTAATATGCAACTATGACTATGAATTTTTTATATTAGATAAGTAAAAAAAAGAGAATTCGTATTTCCAACCAGCAAAACTTACGCTAACAAAACAACTCTGAGTTTAGGGAGACTCTGGTTAGACAAAGAAGCACTTATTGGCAAATATTGCGCTTTGTTTACGAAATATTTTGTTTATGC
>NW_005187608.1:164186-167536 GCF_000239375.1 Pundamilia nyererei
GGCGCGTGTGTGTGGTTATGAGTGTGTGTGACGTACAATGACCTAATACGTGAAAGCAAAGGCCTGAAAATAGTTAATCCAGCATCCAGGGATTTTATTGTTAACAGACTGTATCCTTGAAACTAGCGAAACACAAACTGAACTAGAAAAAAAACCTTCTGTGAATTGCGTTATATCCAGATCTTAATTCCCTATTTTACGCACTGCGATGTAAACTTACAAAACAACAACAACAAAACTGAGTTTATTTCCTCGAGACCGGCCACGCACCCCTCCCCCTTATTTGCAAGCTTAGAGGTCTGTCCTCTTAAGGACGCTGTAAGTTGTCCTCTGGGTTTCCCACTTTATTATTAATGGAAGACCAGGCTGAGGAACAGAAGCGCCATTATGTTAGTTCACTGATGTAACATAGTGATGCTTCTTCTTATTAATTATTTTGCGGATTTTTTAAAACTAATCAATGGATTCTGTTGACACGTAGGATATAATTTTATTCAGCTGTAGTGTCTCTGTTGGGCTGTGAAAATGTGCATTCAGCCCAAGCCAGGAGTCTCATGAGAGAGCTGACATGAGTTATGAAGTGGACTACATTCTCTTTTTGAAATGTGAGGGAAAAAAGAAAGCTCTCTGGCTTCAATTATGCACCACACTTCCTATAGACAATAGACAGGAAATGATTATTCTCCTCCAGTCTCTGCTGTGGTATTGTTTGTCTGCTGAACAAACAATACCACACATGGCCATCATCCACACTCATCTTCTCTGCAGGACAAAGCTCAGTGGTCACTATAAGAAAGGCAACTTGTTGTGCTGATAATATTTATTCTGACATAAATAAGCATTATAAAGAAAATGCAGAAGCATGAACCGGTGACATAAGCTATGACCATATAAATATAAATATGGCCTCCGTTTGATATTACTATGTTTTGGCCAGATAAATGCTAGTGTGTGCGGGGGTCAGCTGAATGCAAAAGGCAGGTAAAAATCCGTTGAAATGGAATTTCAACTGTTGGATTGGCCAAACAAATAAATAGCAAACAACTACACAGCCCTCTAAAGCTGGCTTCCACATTACACATCTGGCAGTGCAGCCAGAGCTAAAAGTACCAAAAGTGACCAAAAGTACATAGCGTTACTGGCGTAAGGATGATAGTGTTCCAGGCATAATAGTGGTCGGTCTGTATGGCAGCACCTGGCCCTCCTGGCTCCAAACCGTCAGAGAATGGCAGCCAGCTTTCTGTAGACTTATTTCATGTATTTGTAATCTTTTTGTATGTTTATGATGATATATGTTTTTGCTTGAGTGATCAGTGCAAAAGAAGTCATGTGACTTTACAAAAATAGGGAAACACTCTTCAATTTTACTATTTGCTCTCAGTTTATTGGCTATTTCAGCAGCCCATCTCCAAATAAATGTTGCTCTCTGATTACCCCCCATTTGTGTACTGTGTAATTCTAGCACACCATAAGCCCGTGCTGCTGTTTCCCCTTTCCCCTACCACAGTAGATTTTGGCTTGGTCTCTGCCTGTTCCCCACCCCACTCACTCATCACGCACTGTAGAGACTGTTTTGGATGTCTAAATGTCTACACACTTATACAGTAGTTTAAGTATCATAAGGGATGCGTCTTAATGCTGGAATTTAAATTCAGTGCAAATTAATATACACCGAGCTGATAACAGCTCTATCTATTCAGTCCATTAGTTTTCATTCAATATGCAGAATATTCGCGGCTTGTTGGTGAATCTCGGTCAAATTGCAGCAGACAATAGCTTAAAACTTTATTTACGGTGCCACAACTGTTGTTGTTAACTGAATTTATCACTATTATTGTAGAGAACATTAAACCTAATAGCCGTAAAATATAGTAACTATGTGCTGATGCCGCTTTATGAATAGGCTGCTGTGGAAAAAACATATGGGCACTCGTGCAAAAGCAAAAAGTACAATTTTAAATGTGTCGATTTTACTTCACATCATGTAAAACAACCCGCAGTTAGATACGAAAAGATGCCCCGTATTCTATAAATTCCAGACTATTCGGAAGTTCATTTTACACAATTTTTTATTTTGTGGAAAGTAAACGGCGTGACTCAGTGTTTTAAAAGAACTACGAACCTTCAGTAAATCCCACGATGCACAAAATGAATGTTTATTGTCTCCTGTCAGACGCTGCCTACCAACAACGTGTTGAAATGTCTCCTTCAATGATTCGTCTTTGTCAAATAAATCGATATGAAATAATTCAGTGTTAGGAGTGAATCAAATTTGTGAACTTAGGTAATTTGTTGAGTCGAGTAAAAATAAACTCATTTAATTCGTCTTAAATATAAGGTCACCATTGGAAATGATTTATCCATTTGGTTTGGAAAAAAGAGTGTCTTGCTTTGCCAGATATACAGTACAGAATTCTAAATCTGTAATTGCCTGTAATTATAATCCGATTTTAAACTGTTGTTACTTTTCTTCGAAAGTAACTCTAAATCCATCCTGCCCACTCCAGCGTTAGAACCTTCCTTTAATAACTCCTTTACTAATGAACAGCTAACCAGAGACAATACTACATGTGTACTGTTTGCGTTAAGCGATTATTATAATGAATACCTTTTAACCTCATTTTCACAACAAATAGTGGCCGTAGAGCACATCTTACCGCCTCTCTTTTCCGCCGTTCTTCCCGAGCCTCCGTCTTTTTTAGCTCGGCCTTGAAAGCCTGGGTGTCTCCGTGTTGTTCGTCCTTGTCTAGGATGTCCATTAAGTAAGAGATGTAGCTGGTGGCCAAGCGCAGCGTCTTGATCTTGGACAGCTTGGTGTCGGCCGGGACGTTAGGGATACATTCCCTCAGCTCCGCGAAAGCTGAGTTAATGCTCTGGGTCCGCCGCCTTTCCTTGCGATTGGCCGTTGGTCTTCGCTTCACGGTCCGAGGATGAGTGTGGTGATGATGGTGCATACCGACCGTGGTTCCGTTCATCGAGATGGTGCCGGGTCCTGGAACTAACCCTCCAGGGCCATAGTAGTGGTGATGGTGTGGGTCCAGTCCGACGGTTGACCCACTGCCGCTGTTGCCATGGTACTCCGGGCTGTAGCCGGGCGCAAGGCTATACTCTGTAGGTGACATATCCGCGTGACTTATCAACCAGCTTGTGAAGTACGGTGGAGCACCGGTGTCTTCGTGACACCGACCGGCCGCCGCCGCATGCAGCGAATAGTGGTGGCTGTCGTGATGGTGCATGACCGGGTGGTGAGGGAAGCCCGAGACGAGACTCATAGTGACACACAAAAATACGCACTCGGGCACGCGTGAGCGCCCCCCACCCCACCCCACACACACACACACACACACACA
>NW_005187608.1:167556-173991 GCF_000239375.1 Pundamilia nyererei
CACACACACACACACACACACACACACACACACACACACACACACACACACACACACACACACACACACACACACACACACACCGCGCGCGAACAAGTCCTTGTCAGATGCTGCAGCAGCAATCGCACCTTCGTTAGTCAGCAGCGCTCAGAGTAGATGTCTGCATCCTCAGTTCATTCCCCGCGGTCGAAGCCAATCGCTTCCGACCATACGGGTCGGTATTCCGTGCGACAGTACACCGGACCCGTCCTAGCGACCTGTCGCGAGGCCTCTCAGTTGTGTTGAAACGACTCCTCCTAAGACATTTTCCTCATTTATCGTCTCTTTAAAAAGTCACAGCAGAACTTTTAGGTCTCTTCTTTTACTGGCCACTCAGTGCGTATTCCTCTTCTTCACCCCCCACCCCACCCTGCACGCCATTTAATCTTTCTCGAGACAGTTGTCAGCTGTCAGACTCAGGGCAGTTTGGCAATGCAAGACTGGTCTGTTCAGGCACAGGGTCACAAGTGGCTAGTTGATACTGAACTATTCTAAAGCCAGCTTGTCGGTGAGAGAGAGGGAGAGTGGGGTTCATTCACCACGTCATCTTCACTACCGGGGAGGAGAAACGGATTTCACTGCCTCAGTCAACCAATGGCGAGCCTCCGCCCCTTGCTCTGGCCCCGTCTGCAGGCTCTGTTTACTTCACTTTTATGTCAGTGGGTCTGCTAAGTAGATATGCTGGCATACACAGATGCGCGCGCGCGGTTTACGTTCACGCGTGCAGAAACCACTCCAAAGTCAAGAATACAGCGATGCTGATCCAGTTCTTGTTTCTGTTATCAAGAG
Organism: Pundamilia nyererei; assembly: GCF_000239375.1. NCBI lineage: Eukaryota > Metazoa > Chordata > Actinopteri > Cichliformes > Cichlidae > Pundamilia > Pundamilia nyererei. The sequence continues at coordinate 168,385 of NW_005187608.1, forward strand.
TAAGGCTGCAATATGCAGACGAGATAGCCCAAACTCTATGGACCATATATGCATTTTAATTCACTATTTAGACTGCTGATGCATTTAAAACGTATTTAAGGAAACATGTCAGCAGTGACAGCACGCTGAAAGTCTCTGCTGCTGACATCAGATTAAGAGGCCTCTACTATTCTTTAATATGCTTTGGGGGTGTACGAGACTAGCTTCATAGGTCCTGTTTATAAAAATAATAATAATAATTTTGAACATGATTGGTGTTCATGTTCATACTAGTTTTAATTCAGTTACGCAGCTATTATAGTGAATCTAGACGAGTTAAAGTATCTTTCATCTCCTTTGAATTCAAATCTATTCCAACACTCAGCAACACTAAGCGTTCGGGAGTACCTGCTTACAGCCTATATTTCTGACAGAGCTCTGACAGAGTTGTGTATTCGTAGTTTTATAATACGACGCAGCGCATGCTTCGGCTAACGAAGCAGCGGTCCGCATCTCCACATATGCATATAAATCTCAACATTACAGTTTTGTGTAGGTTTTATTCAGGTCTAGATTTATTAAAGCAGGAAACATTGCACCCACATTTTGGTTGCAAGTGTTTAAAAAGTTCAGTCCTCACTGCTTACTGAAAATGTATTTATTTATATATTTATTTCTTTATTACGCAAATAACCGTTTTTTTTAGCGTATATGAATAAAACGTTAAAGCGATATAGTTAAATTTAAACACACTGAAATGCATTTAAGTTCATATTTTTTCAGATCTATAATTAAAGAAATTCATTTCGTTTACCGAACCACTGAAGGTCTCAATATTATTATTATTAATTAAGTAAGTAATTAATTAATTAACAGTAATCTCTGAATGTATCTCATTGTAAACAAACAGCCGGTAAAATATCAGGGCGAGGTGACTGACTGGACCCAAAGACGCGGCCTTTCCCAAAGAATACAAATGGAAAGATCAATAAAAAACAAACTTTTTTGGTTGTGAGTTGGGCTCTAAGAGGTCCACATCTTTCTTAATTCTCTTTATTTGCCAGCGAAGTTCAGAGTCATCAATGAATCTGAACTTCGCTGCCGTTCATCAATCATTTAAAGAAAACGCTATATACAACATCTGAATATGTACACGCAATTTACCGCAATTTTTTAAATAGTTATTTATTTATTTACTTTATCTGAAGAGAGACCGTGGGGGTGGGGGCTTTGTGTGTGCGTTCAGTACTCCAGGCTGTGGAAACGCGTGAAATAAACACCTGAAATAAAATGAACTGGTTAACTGGGTGGGGCTACTGTCAAATGATTAATTTAAAATACTTGGAAAATCTTGCTGGCAATATAAATTTGGAAGCAACTTGAGATAATTGTAAGATTGTAACTGTAAGATCTCTAACAACATTTTCAAGACCTGCAGCATCTCACTCAAGGACTGTGATGCAGACACATACACATCGTTGAAATCCACTGACTTCATGCGTGTGTGCCTGAATGCTTAAACGTTAACCTCCACTAGACCACTACTTACTTAGTTGAAGTAAGGTCGTTGTTAATGATTTCTGGCGCTGTAAAATGAAATGTTTTGGGGTCCCAGCAACACAGTAAGAAAATAGCAGCGGCACTGCGCAGCAGCATGTTGCAGTGAAGGTCTTTTCCTTCTTTGTGACCATAAAGTAAACAGACACAAGAAGGAAACGAACTGTGTGTGTCTAATATGCATATAACACACTAGCACACTCTTTTTTTGACAGTCGCGATTCGATACTGTTGCTCAGGTTCATTTCACGAGTGTGAACAATGGCTGTGAAATTAGGAGTTGCCCATGCTTGCTTCTTGGCAACCTCATAAAATGGAAAACGCTGAGTTGTGACAATAACTTTCCTTATTTAACCCAAACTATGACCTTTCATAAATGTAACTAAGCAGTTGAACCAATGAGCCTGAGAAAACTAAATTCCATTTGAGAAAAACATAAAAACGATGACACATTTAAAGAGGTTTTAAAAATAGAATTTCTAAAAACACAGCTATTGCTCCATTGATTTGACTTTCATGGAGGTAATTCCATCTATATGACACTTTAAGGGCAAGTTTGTAGTTTATTTCAAGGTTCAGTAAGTTTTGCTTATCAGTTTAGCGTTTTATAGTTTTTATTAGTTTCTTTGTAAAGCCAGTCATTTACAGTCTAGCATAACTTTTCATTTCCCCAACTCTCTACAACAGCGTTGGAGAGAAAGCCATACAGGATCAAAATGATGTGTTCTGGTGACAGAGACGAGGTTTTAGAGGCTAAACAGGAATCAGTGTTGGCGATGGGGCTATAAGACTGGACAACTTGGGAAACACTGTAATATGTTTGCTGTAGTCTTTCCTGTCAGCAGCGTAGCAACAGGTGTGCCATTTGGTATGTGAAATGGAGTGTTACAATGTTTCCAGTCTTACTGTGCAAATGAGTGAAAGTGCAAATGTTGTATGAAGGATTTGATCGTTTGATTCTGATTATATGAAACTATTATTAATGGTAACAAAAGTGTAATTTTATGAAAAGATACTTCAGACTAATGTCTGCTTCAGAGTAAAAGATCTTTGCCAACGGTTGTATCTCTGCTAGACTGTGCAGAAGACAGAGTTAAGGAGAAAATGGGGGTTGCAGAATGTGCAGAGGAATTCTCTGTGAGGAAGGCATATGATTTATATTTGTTTAAGTGCTGAATGGAGCTGATTCTATGTGTGTGCGTGTGTGCGTGAGTGTGTGTGTGTGCATCGTCCTGCTCTGTGTAATCCATCTATGTGAATGGGAGCTGTTGCAGTAATTTAGATCAGTTTGTCTCCTGATAATGATACATAATTAGACTGTAGGTCAGTCGGTCAGACTCCTGATCTCTCCCTCTCTATACATCCTTCTCTCTCTCTCTCTCTTTCACACACAGACACATGCAACCATGCACACATGCACACATCTATCCCCCTATATGCCCTCTTCTCTGATCTTAGTCATTCCTCCTTTGTATAAATAAATCTGACAGAGTAGCAGGGTTATGTGTCTGTGTGTGAAAGAAAGAGAGCGAGGTGGAGGCAGGGAGGGGGAAGGGGCAGAGAGGAAGACGGAGAGAGAGTAAAGCTATGTGTGTGTGTCAGGCTGATGATGTGCAGGTACATTCCAGAGCAGCGGAAGTTCCTTTTCAGAGTAAAGTGTTGTTGTTACCTGGGCTCACACCTACATGCAGTTCTGTAGGTAACCGTGTGCTGAGCTTTGCACAGATGAATATAATGTTGCGGTACAACAACATGAATTCTCATTTAAAATTAATAGGACAAAAATGCAAATTTCATAACAAGACAGACTCACACAGCTGCTAATGAAAATAAAGACATCTTTATTTAATCAAGATATATTTAGATGCATATTTTAGATGTGATTTTCTAAAATCTTAGCTGTGTAACAATACATTTTCAAATTATTGTTAATATGATTAAAACTGGCTTAAAGCTTTAACTTGACAGACTGACCAAAAATATTGTATATTGTATTATTTTTTTATTTTTTAGCCACAGTTAACTTTTCAGCATCTCTTGGACAATCAAGCAAAGGCCTTTTTTGGAGACAAGGAGACTATTTCTTAATTCTTCAGTGGTCTGATGATTTAAAGTATTTACATTTGAAACCCAAAACATCCAGATTCACTCTCAGTGCCAGTGAAACAGACCCTCCTTAAGGTGCAACAAATAAACAAGTCCACGCGAGAACATTCAACCAAACAAGGATTATGCTTTTTAAGAGGTTGACACACTGTTGAAGTGGACCATAAAGAGAAGACTTCACGCAGAAAGTCCTCCCCATGTTGTCAGCGCCATAGAGAACAAAGAGATGGTTAATCTAAAGGATTACAGGTTTTGTAAAACTGCACAGGTTGAAACTGTGAAAAGGACGTGATATGAAAACAGAGCAGGGGCATTCTCAGTCATGTGAGAAAACAGCAAAAAACATCATGATACACTTTTTATGTACACTCACATGGTCAATAAATAAATAAATAAATAACAGGGTCTTGTTTGATAGGTAGGCAGAGATGCAAATCACCACATCAATAGATTGATAATAATCACTGACATATGTGTAACCTTTGTCTCCCTGTATCTTTAAAAATAAAAAGGTAGTTAGTCTTTGAGGCACCTGCTTCATATCCTACTTTGTTGTGAACTGCTTGTACACTTCTCCTGTGGATCAGCTGTGGTGATAAAGATCATCCTCGATGTCCCAGCTCTGGGACTAGCATCAACTGCCTCATCTTAGACTTCAAATCCAAAAGACACCGAGCCATTGAACTTGTGATGAGCATACTTTAGATCCAAGCATCATCTTTTTGTAGATTTGTTGCTGAAACATAATCAGAAAGTAATTTGAAAACAACACAAAAAGTTACAAAGGAAGTGTAAAAGAATTGGTCTGGTGTGGGACTTAGGTGGCAGGGACTCATAACTAGGACTTTGCTATATAATTTCACAACCTACCACCAGACTGTGAAGCCATGTATTGCTTTCATACAAACTATTAAGCAATAAATACAAATTATTTCCTTTAATTTTTTCAGAAAGTATTTAAAACCACATTTATAAATGTGTTGTTGTAGCCACTTTATCAAATATTCATGTTTTTACTGTCATGCTTACTGTCACTACTAGTTCTTTTACACTAGCTGGCTCAAAACTTAGACTTACAAATATTAGCATTAATATTAACATTAGCACAAATAAAATTGTATATATTATATTACATATAGATACTTTGGCAGAACACCCACCTGCTTGGTAAACTGAAGCATTTTTTCAGCTTGCATAGTAATATTGTGAATGAAAGTATTTTAACCCTCACTAGTAATATCTTCAGTCAGCTCTTTAAACAAACCAAACTGCTGGTGAATACACATTTACCACCCTACTACGCTACCTGCCTACTGGTAAGCTATTGATATACTAAAACAACTATTTTAAACATCAACTTTATGGTAGACATCCAAATATAAAAGTAAGTAAGTAAAGAATAAATTAACATATGCGCAATATTTATTTACCTGTTACAAAGTTGCATAAATGTTAGTAGAAACTTGGAAAGATCTATCTAATGTTCTATAAACCGATGAATTAACCTTATTAACTACTAAAGTCTACTTACCATTTCAAACCAGTTATTACAAAGTGTTACTAAATATTATCTTATGCTGTTTTAGAATAAATTATTTTAAATACCAGCTACTTGCTATTGAAGACTGCATGCACTAATGCTGCATGTTAGTCACAAGCTTCAAGTAATCCCATGTGCTTCATTTATTACTCTTGCTATAGAGGAATACTGTTCCAACAGTTAGAAAGTCTGAAATCACCACTGCTAGAAAACAGCTACAATTAAGAGAAAAATGCAAACAGTGCCATGATTAATGGATCACATCAGCTGTCTGTGTGCAGGTAATTAGGTGGTCATTAAGAAGTAGTCCAAACTATGCTTTCAGTTTTCATAAGTTGGTCTGTTCCCACATTTTACTGAGCGCACACACACACACACTCAAAAACACACACACACACTCAAAAACACACACACACACACACACA
>NW_005187608.1:174874-182912 GCF_000239375.1 Pundamilia nyererei
ACACACACTTAAACACACACACACACGCGTGCAGACACACACTCAAACACACACACACGCACGCAGGCACACACTTAAACACACACACACACACACACACACGCAGACACACAGTTAAACTCACACACTGTATGTTTTATCATATTTTCCTAAACTCAAATAATCAGTCACATAGTTTGTGTTTGTGTGTGTGTGTGTGTGTGTGTGTGTGTGTGTGTGTGTGTGTGTGTGTGTGTGTGTGAGGTTTTATATTTTTGACAAACAGGGGCCTCAGTGTGTGGGTAATCCTATCTTTCAGTTCTGGGTCAGCGCTAATCCAAATACACATTTAAGTGTTTTTATTTAAAATTACGAAGGAGCTCTGTAAGCCAGATTTTTCTTGATTTGATACAATATCCTTATTAAACATAGGCTAATCCAATCATGCAAGTACATGTAAATATTTACTGTTATAGCTGTCAGAGTACTGCATTCATGCAGGTGGAAACCGTAACATGAGATAAACCAGGTGCAATGTATGGATTGATTAACAGAACTAACTATAAGATATAAGAACAAGATTTATTGGAAAATTTCATTGGATTAGGCACCAAAGACGTCTTTAACACTGATTTTGTGTTTTTATGAGTTATTAAAGTCTGTCCACTGTCCTTTGTCCCCAGGTTCTCATATATTATTCGTAGGGCTTTTTAAATTAATTAACCAAGTTTACAAATCAGTTCATAGACTTCAGTGATACATTCTGCACTTTATTTTTTTTGTGAAAACCAGTTCACTCTTTTCTCTGATCTGTTTGTTTTACAGGGTGAAGTGGTCACCGGTCTTTAAATTAGGACAGGGAGATTACATAGTCTATAGTTGATGGTGTGTTCCCAAACGCCCTCTGTGGTCATCTGTCTTAATGGCATAGTTTCCACTCTAATGTGAAGGAGATGTAAGAAGAGACAGCCAGCAAGGTTCTATTCCTGTCAAAAGGGAATTCTTGGATGTGTCTTTCTGATATTGTAGGGTGTAATATTGTAGGCAATGAAAGACCTATTTAATATTGTAGAAAAACTCAAATAAAACCTTTTCCAACACCTTCCCCCTGGTAGGCGCTACAGGGCACACCAAAACAAGCAGAGATCTGTACAGCTTCTCTCCAAAGCCCACTTAGGACAGTCACATAGAGTTTGTACTTAAAACATCTGCTGCTGAATCAAGGCAAGCTGTGTATACAGTCTTATAGATAGATAGATAGATAGATAGATAGATAGATAGATAGATAGATAGATAGATAGATAGATAGATAGATAGATAGATAGATAGATAGATCGATCGATCGGAGGTTTCAGTAGCGGATGAACTCTCCTTTCCAGCACCCTGGTATAGACTTTCCCAGGGAGGCTGAGGAGTGTGATCCTGCTGTAGTTGAAACACACCGGTCAACCCTTCTAAAAGATGGGGACCACCACCCTGGTCTGGCAGTCCAGAGGTACCACCCCTGATCTCCATGCAACATTGTAGAGGTGTGTAAACCCTACAACATACAGAGCCTTCAGGAGCCACCCCAGGTGCTCTGCCAGCAAGGAGTTGTCTACGTGACCTCGCACCCAGAGATAGGTGCGTCGTCCCCCTCCTCCCCAGACTCTCCTTCCTCCACGGAAGATGAGCTAGTGACATTAAGAAGGTCCTCGAAGTATTCCTTCCACCGCACAACAATGTTCTCAGTCGAAGTCAGCAGCGCTCCACCAGCTCTATACACAGTGCAGGTAGAGCACTGCTTTCCCCTCCTAAGTCGCCTGATGGTTTGCAAGAATCTTTTCGAGGCAGTCCAAAAGTCTTTTTCCGTGGACTCTCTGAACTTCTCCCACTCTGGAGTTTTTCTGCTTGGCCTGTCGGTAACTATCAGCTGCCTCCAAAGTCCCATAGGCTAACCAAGCCTGATAGGACTCCTTCTTCATCCTAGTGACTCCCTTCAACTCAGCTGTCCACCATGTGGTTCGGGGGTTACCACCAGGCTCCTTCCCCAGCAGAAGGGTGACATTCAATCACCCAATTGCTTACCTTTGTAGCCTGAGGTCGATCCGCTGCCGCCCTGACCGCCACCAGGCACACGTTGCACCCAACCCTTATGGTGCCTCCAGCAGGTGGTGGGCCTGCAGGAGGTTGGGCCCATGTCACTTTTTCGGGCTGTGCCCACCCAGACCACATGGACTAAGGCCCAGCCACCAGACGTTCACCCTCAGGCACCCTCCACGGGCCTGGCTCCAGGGCGGGGCCCCAGTAACCCTATCCCGGGCAGCGTAAACTCTTCTCTTGATTGTATATTCATAGGGGTCTTTTGAATCGCTCTTTGTCTGGTCCCTCAACCAGGACCAATTTGCAATGGGAGACCTTCAGGCAACATAGTTCCTTGGATCCCTGAGACACAAAAAGTCCTCCACCACGATAAGGTAGCGATTCACGAAGGGGACTAACAACTCATCCATTCCTTATTTATTCTGGCATGTTTGCAACATAAATATGGATTATATGTTATTTGGTTCTGTGTCATCTTGTCAGAATTGTCTGCTGTGTATGCTGAGAGCAAAGAAATAACCAGAGCCCAATAAAGATGATTCTGATTCTGATTAATTGATTGTTGCAAGAACCTACAAAGCAACCAGAGTGCTAGATCTTAAAATCTCCAGTGTCAACTTATCCTTAGGTCTTATAATGAGTTCCAACAGAGGACAAGTAGGATAAGTGCAGTAGGAAAATGTTCTAAGGAAATATATGCTAAATAAAACTGGTCTTCCCCCTAGACCAGAGAATTATGACCCTTTAGTGGGTTAGCCCATGAAGGGTTTCCATGTCACCCACTGAGAAGTTTCATTTTTCACTCAGAATCCACAGAGAGACCCCTGTACTTTGAGTTTAAATGCATATAGAATGTATGGGATTTTCATGTCCACTGATAGTTGATGTAAAAGACAAACAAGTCTACAATATTAATATTAAATGGGATGTATAATTCTCATGGGGGGATATCAGAGATATCTGAAAGTAACATGAATCCTTCATCCAGGCAAAGTTGGGCATCATATCATAATTTAAACACTAATCTACTAATCTGCAGTGGTTTATATACTCTATGTACTACATACTGACTACTAATTCAGTTAGTGAAGGGAAATGCAGTGAATAATATTCTTGATTGGTCATACAGCACCGCTAATCATTTCTGTGCTTTGGAAATTGTCTGTAATCCACCACAGAATTAAATAAACTCTGTTTTGCATTTTCTTTGTAACTGTACTGGTGTCTGACCTACAAGCCTATCTAAAACTCTTCAACATGTTTATGTTTCACAGCAGATTTTCCAAAGCCAGAGCCAGGAGTACTCTGCAAACACTTGTGAAGAGAATGAGGCTGCATTCAGACAGACAACACTGCGCATAAAGACCCAGCAGTCTTTCTCATCTAAAAGCAGTGAACGGCCTGTATCAAATGAGGGTGCCAACTCAGAGAGGTGTAGCAAGAATAATAATTGTGTACACGGTAATAACTGAAAGTGTATGTGTCAAAAAAAACAACCCAAGGCAACAGAAAAAACAGAATCAGATTGTACACATGCTCGTTTCCAGCTCCCACATAAATTTGTACACAGTAACAGGCCTAATATTCCACTCTCTATTTGCCAGCATCTGATCACAAATTGTTGGTGCAAAACACCTCATAAAGAAGAAAAAAAAGTAAATGTTTAAACACTTGTTCACTCCAACCACTTTATATTTACGTTGCACCATGCAGTTGCATTATGATATCTTAATAGTATAAGAACATAGTTCTAATATATGAAAACTCCTGATGCTCTGCTCTGCATGTTTAATGCTTTTTATCACCACCATCTTTCTACAACAGATGATAATATTATTATTAGTGACTCTGGGTTATCTGAAGTGAAAAGCACCTGCCAAACTATAGCATTACCCTTTGAAGCATATAAACCAGACATCTTTGCATTAGAAGATTTAATTAACCATCACATCTGACTCATCTGTGTGTTAATGAGGTTACTCTTGCTGTGCTACATGCATAAATGTGTGGTTACACTTGTTTCTTTTTTCCTCCCCTTTTTTTAACGTGAGCCTGTAGGTCTCATTTATTAAAGTTACATATTTTCCCTTCAGAGTCCCATTATTTATGCTAAAATGTCTGCCTGATTGCAGGTATTAATGGGGCTCAGTACACATATATAAAGAAAATAAAACAGAAAAGAAACAAAGACATGTGATGTTGCTCTGTGTACACAGGTGTTTTCACTCTATACTGATCTCTGTGTAGAAATCTAACTACAAACTTGAAACAGATCAAACCCAAGTTTTTAGCTATCAATCTGTCAATCCTTTCTGTGTCCGGGCCGGGTGAGGTTTGAAACAGATCAAACCCCCTCTCTGTGAAGCACTACCTTATCGTGGTGGAGGGGTTTGTGTGTCCCAGGGATCCCATGGGCTATGTTGTCCGGGGGTTTTTGACCCCTGGTAGGGTCTCCCAAATTGGTCCTGGGTGAGGGACTAGACAAAGAGCGATTCAGAAGACCCTTATGATGAAAACATCGAGGGAACAATTCACCCTGCCCAGGATAGGGTTACCGGGTCCCCGCCCTGGAGCCAGGCCTGGGGAGGATGCCCCTCCCCGGGCCTGGCTTCAGGGCGGGGACCCGGAGGGCGAGCGTCTGGTGGCCGGGCCTTAGTCCATGAGTCCCGGCCGGGCACAGCCCAAAAAGGGGACATTGGCCCATCCTCCCGCAGGCCCACCACCCGCAGGAGGCACTGTAGGGGTCATGTGCATTGTGTGCCGGGCGGCGGCCAGGAGTGGAGGTCCTGGCGGACTGATCCCTGGCTACCAAGACTGGCAATTGGGACATGGAATGTCACCTCTCTGGTGGGGAAGGAGCCTGAGTTAGTGCGGGAGGTTGAGAGGTACCGGCTAGATATAGTCGGGCTCACCTCTACGCATGGCTTGGGCTCTGGAACCAGTCCCCTGGAGAGGGGCTGGACTCTGTCTCAGTCTGGAGTTGCCCCTGGTGAGAGGCAGCGGGCTGGGGTGGGTATTCTAAAATCCCCTCAGCTTGCTGCCTGCATGTTGGGGTTCTTCCCGGTGGATGAGAGGGTTTGTTCCCTGCGCCTTAGGGTCGGGGAACGGGTCCTGACTGTCATCTGCGCTTATGCGCCGAGTGGCAGTTCAGAGTACCCAGCCTTCCTAGAGTCCCTGGGTGGGGGTGCTGGAAGGTGCTCCACCTGGAGACTCTGTTGTCCTACTGGGAGACTTCAATGATCACGTGGGTAACGACAGTGAGACCTGGAGGGGCGTGATTGGGAGGAACGGCCTCCCTGATCTGAACCCGAGCGGTGCTTTGTTATTGGACTTCTGCGCTAATCACAGTTTGGCCATAACGAACACCCTGTTCGAACATAAGAGTGTCCATAAGTGCACGTGGCACCAGGACGCTCTAGGCCGTAGGTCGATGATCGATTTTGTAATCGTATCAGCAGACCTGCGACCATATGTTTTGGACACTCGAGTAAAGAGAGGGGCTGGCCGTCAACTGATCACCACCTGGTGGTGAGTTGGATCAGGTGGCGGGGGAGGACGCTGGACAGACCCGGTGCACCTAAACGTGTAGCGAGGGTGTGCTGGGAACGTCTAGCAGAGGCCCCAGTCCGCGAGATCTTCAACGCACACCTCCGGCAGAGCTTCAACAGCATTCCGAAGGAGACTGGGGACATTGAGTCCGAATGGACCATGTTCAGCATCTCCATTGCCGAAGCTGCTGCATTAAGCTGCGACCGCAAGGTGGTTGGTGCCTGTCGTGGTGGTCACCCCTGAACCAAATGGTGGACACCAGAGGTGAAGGGAGCCACCAGGCTGAAGAAGGAGTCCTATCGGGCTTGGTTAGCCTGTGGGACTCCGGAGGCAGCTGACAGGTACCGACAGGCCAAGCGGAATGCGGCTCGGGCAGTGGCTGAAGCAAAAACTCGGGTGTGGGAGGAGTTCGGAGAGGCCATGGAAAAAGACTTTCGGACTGCCTCGAAGAGATTCTGGCAAACCATCAGGCGTCTCAGGAGGGGAAAGCGGTGCTCTACCTGCACTGTGTATAGTGCTGGCGGGGCGCTGCTGACTTCAACTGAGAAAATTGACGGGGGGGTGGAAGGAATACTTCGAGGACCTCCTTAATCCCACTGACATGTCTTCCGAGGAGGAAGCAGAGTCTGGGGATGAGGGGAATGACCCGCCAATTTCTGGGGATGAGATCACTGAGGCAGTTAAACAACTTCTTGGTGGTAGACCCCCTGGTGTGGATGAGGTCCGCCCCGAGTTCCTGAAGGCTCTGGATGTTGTTCATCAGACTGCAAGAAGTAATGGAGAAGAGAAATATGTTGTTTTGGCACTGCACAGCTTTGAGCCATACACTTGGACCAGTTCTTTTAGAGACTGGTAGAAAATTTGCCCAAAAACATGCCAGACTCAAATAGACTCAAGAATATTGTAACTTATATTGGCAGCAGTGAGATGCCCAATTGTACTGCATATAATTTGCACCTGGCCTGATTCTCCCTGAGTTAAAGTATCTATTCTGAAAATTATCTCCATAGTGGCAAATGATGAGTCATGATGCCTTCCCTTTCTACAGGGAAGCAGGCTAGAACCAGAAGATAAGGACTGAGCTAGTGTGCAGAGAACAGTGCAGATGGAGGAAGACCAGCAATGGAAATAGCTGAGCAGACCCAGTGTACGTGCAATAAAACTGAATATGAACCAAGCACCTCCAGGGTCATGTTGGGTATCCCAGTAACATAAGTCCTGGTACAGTGGCATCCACCCTCCTGACACACATGTCAGACCCATAGGACCTGCAGCCAGGCTGTGGCACAGATGTGACAGAGCTAGCCACCACTCATTTCAAGTAGGTGGTGGTGCACCAGCAACAGCGTGAGATGCTGGCGCAAACGGAGTGACAGTGCAGTTGTTGGAGACTCTAGCTCTGTCTGAGTCATTTCATCAAGCGCTGCCGCTACCAGTGATCATGTTGCACAAGATGCGGAGTGGGATGATCCTGAATCCTTCCTGGATATGTTCGAGGCCACGGAGGTAAGTAAGTAAGCAAAATGTTATTTATATAGCACCTTTCAAGACAGAAATCACAAAGTGCATCATAGAAAAATACCAGAGCATTTAAAACAAATAAAAACAAAAAAGTTAACAAACACAATTCCAGTTTTTAATTGTTTTTTTAAAAAGAGACTATTGAGTCCACAGACCTCAAGCTCAGATAAAGACAGTCCCAGAGTCTGGGGGCCACAGAGACAAAAGCTCTCTCTCCTTTAGTTCTTGGTGTAGGCATGCCAGTGGCCACGGAAGAGTGTTCACAGTGGATAACGCCCCTGCTTTCCAGAGAGGCCATGCGTCGTGAGACAAGCTCAAGGATGTCTGTTGGGCTCCTTAGAACGTCCATCAGAGACACACCATACTAAGCATTTTCTCTCTGCCTCATCTCATCAGGTCCTGGCAACTCAGGGACTGCATCCAGGTCACAGGGAGTCATGCAGATGTCAGGGCAGGAGTGCTGGAGATGCAGGCATAAATATCCCATAGTGTCCGTAGAAATTAAATACAAGGGTGTTACATCCCCCAGGAGGATGTCTCTTCTCCTTATTAACCCTTTGTTTTGTCCAGGCTCCACCTCCTCTGTCCTGATTGGATGTTGCGCAGAGTCCGGCTAATTGGTAATCAGCAGAGCACTACTTAAGGCCTGTGGAGCTGTGCTTCTGTGCCCTCTGGCCATTTTGGTTGCCATACTTGTGCAGGCTTGCATGCCTTTGTATTTTATGTAAGCATTGTTGTTTCATGTTCAGACTGCTTGTAGGGGAGAGCTGCCTTTTGTTTTGACACCCTGTTTTCTCCTGTTTATGTGTTGTTAGGTAGGTTATGGTTATAGGTTGTATATTTTGTTTCTTTGGAGTTAGGTAAGTTTCTTTTATTTCTACGTCAGGGATGTTTTGTTTGTTATGTT
>NW_005187608.1:186499-187867 GCF_000239375.1 Pundamilia nyererei
GTCATTGTGGACTGTGTTGGTCCATTGCCCAAGACAAAGAATGGTAATCAGTTTTTACTGACTGCAATGTGTACTTCGACTCGTTTTCCAGAAGCTGTCCCACTCAGGAGAATAACTGCACCTTTGGTGATTAAAGTTTTGACAAAGTTCTTCACTACTTTTGGTTTACCAAAAGTAGTCCAGACAGACCAAGGAACTAACTTTCTGTCTAAACTTTTCAAGCAGGTCATGCAGACTCTGGGGATTAAGCATGTTGTGTCAAGTGCATATCATCCTGAGTCTCAAGGAGCATTAGAGCGCTGGCATCAGACACTCAAGGCAACTTTGCAGAAATACTGCTTGGATACTGGAAAAGAGTGGGATGAGGGAGTACCCCTGATGGTGTTTGCCATGCGTGAAGCTAAGCAAGAGTCCCTTGGGTTTAGCCCAAATGAACTAGTGTTTGGTCATTCTGTTCGGGGACCTTTGAAGTTGTTGAAAGAACAGTTCTTGTCAACAGATCATGTTGTGAAAACTAATGTTCTGGATTATGTTTCACAGTTCAGAGAGCGCCTCCATAAGGCCAGGTTGGCAGCTGCAGAAGCCCTCTCCTCTGCTCAGGGGAAGATGAAGAGTTGGTATGATAAGAAAGCCGTTCCTCGATCTTTCAATCCAGGTGACAAGGTTTTGGTTCTTCAACCAACTGCTAGCTCTGCATTGTCTGCCCGCTTCTGTGGACCATATCAGGTGGATAAGAAAGTAAATGACACTGACTATGTGATTAAAACACCAGATAGGAAGCGTGAAACACGCTTGTGCCATCTCAATATGCTCAAATCCTTTCATTCTAGAGCTGACTCTTTCTGTGGCACCGCAGATAAGCCTGTGGCATCTCCGTCAGAGCAAATCTCATCTCCAGAAACTCTCTTGTTGAACTCTTCCTCAGGATTGAGGTCAAGTTTAGATGAAGACGGGCTCAAACTTTGTGATGCCAGCTACCAGAATGCCAGAATGCTTAATTCTGAGGTACTGTCCCAGTTGTCTATAGATCTGTCCCACTTGACCCGTGAGCAACAGTTGGACATTGAAAGGCTCGTCAACATTCATTTAACACTCTTTGGGGACATGCCTTCCCGTACTACTGTAATAGAGCACGACATTGATGTTGGGAATGCAGTGCCTATTAAGCAGCATGCTTACCGTGTGAATATGGCGAAAAGGGAAATGATGAACACAGAAGTAGACTACCTTCTGAAGCATGGATTGGCTATCCCAAGCTATAGTCCATGGAGTTCTCCGTGCCTGGTTACGCCAAAATCAGATGGAACACCTCGCTTTTGCACAGATTTCCGCAAGGTAAATGCAGTAACAGTACCTGATTCCTTCCCA
>NW_005187608.1:188911-190546 GCF_000239375.1 Pundamilia nyererei
AACCAGTCCATTTACCATCCATTTCTCATTTACTATGAACTTGTGCCATGGAGCAGAACTGGAGCCACACAAACATACTACCTAAACCTTATCAAAGCATGGAGAGAGGCAGACTCTGCTTCTTTGGTGAGCCTGGTAAAGGATAGACATCAGTTAGGGCCTGAGGTGCCAAATTCATCCATTTCATCCTCCCTCCTTTGTGATGACCATCTCACACTGGTCCAGAGAGTGGATTTTGGTGCAATGCAGATGTGTTCTGCAAAGCGTGACTACCAGGCAAACAGTATGGTTCAAATTCACTTTTATTGCTGCCACAGTGTGTTCACCCAGCTAAGTGCCTCTGTCGATCATATCCCATAGTCTGCTTTATGATTCATGCCTGGCAACGCATTCTGCAAAAAATGCACTATTTTGTGTGTTAAGTTACTACATGGAGAACAAAGTATCTGGTACTAGGAGCAGCAGCACAAGTCACAAGGATGTGGAAAAACAAACTAGTTTCCTTCACATTCACATTTTTTAAAAATCTCAAATTCCAAAAAAACATCTTATTTGAATTTATCACAAGCTATCTGTAACTCCTTGAGACCTTGTCCCTTACTTGGGAGCCATTTTTAACATTTTTCATTCCTTTGAGCTCTGTGATATTAGTTGGACCTGACAGTATAAAAACCATCAAAAACCATGACCAAAAAAGTATTGTCATTGAAGACAAAGTCTGTTTTTTCCAAAGTAAGTCTTGATATGGGAATAGTGGGTTTACAACCCAACATTCAAAAAAGTTGGTATGCTCTGTAAAATTCATACAACAGAACAGAAGAACAGAGAAAATATCAAAGGTTTAAACCAAGAAAATGTGCCCTTTTCAAGCAGCAGCACATCTCACAGAGTTGAATCCTTTTTGTCTGTGCAATTCTGGGAACTCAGGAGATCAGTTCTTGGCCTGTTATCCCGTCTAGTGTGAGCGTTGATGTGTGTGTCTTGTCCCTTGTACACAGATACTTGTCCAAATTCTCTTCATCTTTTAGTGATATGTCCTTTAGAGGAAGTCTTTACAATTTTACTTTGATGGAAATTATTTTGATTATTTTTTATTTGGAAACACTTGTCTCCATGGAGATCAACAGAAACAAGCCTGAACAAAACCAGCTCACAGCGCTCACACTATACACTGAACATGTTCATCAATTTATTATTCAAATAATTATTTAGGATTATGTGCCTGACTCAGTACATGTTGATCTGACTTTCATTTTATATCATATTAAATATATATACATTAAGAATTGTTATACTTTAATGTAGGATAAATGTCAGGAATACAAGTGAACTATCAACAATACAAAGACATGTTAACTGATTATAAACTGAATGAGTCAACCAGTGAAAAGTACAATTTGGATTCCTTGTCTCCTTCCCTTTTTTCTTTCCCTCGCCCTCTTTTTTTCTTGTCCCTGTGTTTACATTTTGTTTGGACTACAGGAAGCCATTCTTAAAGCAGTGCTACAGATAGAGTAGCATGGGCGTATGGATGTGTGGATAAGTGCGTGAGTGATGCTGGAGTTTCTGGCACAGAGCCAACTGACCATAAATAAAGCTCTAAAAAAAATGGAAATCTCATTTGTCTGCTGGTAG
>NW_005187608.1:190566-196639 GCF_000239375.1 Pundamilia nyererei
GTTTTCTCCTGTTTATGTGTTGTTAGGTAGGTTATGGTTATAGGTTGTATATTTTGTTTCTTTGGAGTTAGGTAAGTTTCTTTTATTTCTACGTCAGGGATGTTTTGTTTGTTATGTTGGCCTTGGCTCTCCCTGACATTACACCTCGGTCTGAACCCCATCACCAGTATTAAATAAACCTTTTAGAATTACCATCTTGGCTCCTCCTTTTCTATCCACATTTATGTTCGTCCCTTCAACCCCCTAGACTAGCCAGGGGACGTAACAACGGCAAAAAGTATAGAGTTAAGGCTTTGGTTGGCTCTCTTTACTTCTCGATACCGATTGGTTCAGTGGGTTAAAAACTTGGTGGGACAATGTGTAAGGGTTTACTGACGACAGATAGGCAAATGTGATTCTTGAGCTGCATGCAGTCCGCCAATTGCTCCAGAGAGGAGGAGTTATAATTATGGCTGGTCACATGAGATACAGCAAAATTGTAGTGAATTTTATTGTTCCTGCAACTGGGGGGGATGTCTGCTGGTGGTGCACATGTTGCCTGGAATGTCAGCTGGCAACACATTGCCTTTAATGGAGGTCCAGTTTGAGCATGGACTTGATCATGCCATTTCACCAGAGTGTGTTGGGATATCACTTTGTATTATTTATGCAACACAGTATCCCAAAACAGAGTCTCTGCAAAGAGTGTAGTCAGGGGCTGTTTCAGGTCATCTCCTAAATCAGCATCCTGAAAGAGGTACTGACTGTCAGGGCACATTGTTCATGTCTCGCTTGATAAAACAACCGTGCAAATTACTAGGCTTTAAATCAGTCTGAATAAACGTCTACCTCCTCAGACCGATCTGTTCTCCCTTTGTACCATTATTGTTTGGCAGGACGCACGGTCGATCATTGTATTATTTAAGGAAAGCTGGGAAGAATATCCAAGATTCAGTTCATCTTGGACCTGAAGCAACACTACACATGCTGGGGAGACTACTATGGGAGGATTTGCTCCAGGAATGCCAGCAGCACCTATACAACAGAAGGGCTGGACTGAGACAATTGATACCAGGAGACAGTCTTTCTTCCAGCTCCAAACTACTCACCAAGTAGTCTGTACTCACCCTTTGTGGTCACCCAGTGAGTCCGGGACATACACTATACTTTATAAAGCACTTAGAGTGCTCAGGTAGAGTAGAAAAGCTATATAACCAGTCCATTTACCATCCATTTCTCATTTACTATGAACTTGTGCCATGGAGCAGAACTGGAGCCACACAAACATACTACCTAAACCTTATCAAGTAGTAGTAGTAAATGGAGACTGTATATTTTCGGAATTTCTGCCAAGAGCATTTTTAAGCATTGTTTAAGATTCTTGGTATCACTGGTGTTAAGTCAACTCAGTATTAAGTTGATTTAAATCAGTATTAAGTCAACTATGTTCTGATGTACCCCAACAAAGGGGCAATGAGACTCTCCGGTTAGCTAAAATGATGAAGATCTACAAGTCTGCACAGTGGTTGAGTAGTCAGTTGCAGGTTTGTCAGCCAGAAGTCTAGTTGGGAATGTTGTGCCCTGCATCAATTGCTACTCTTTAGTTGTTGTTTTGAATAATATCTTTTTTGCCTTTTCTTTTTGGTTTTACTTGCTGGTTGGTTTAAACACTTAAAAACTACTTGCTTAGGGAAAATGTATGGTTTGGGATCATTCATAACAGTGAGCCTTCATGTTAAAAAATTATCATGAAAGTCTCGTACATCACCGGAGGACATTTGTGTGTAAAACCAGCAGCTCCTGGTTTCATTTGGAATGATATTTCAGTTCATACACATACAGTAGCAATAAAAAGTCTTATTTTATTTAAATCTGTTAAAAGGAAACATGTCTGGGGTTTTTTGGCCAACAGCAGATGCATCAATTTAAGGACTAGATGCATCTCTCAGTGTCAGGATTTTGCAGGATTTTATCCAGCAAAAATGTTATCTGTATCTTAAGGACATGACTTTCATCTACTTTCCTCATAAAGTCTTTTAAGCATGTACTGCGTGCCATGCTGAGATTATCTTTGTATAAAAATATGATTTTATGATGTCAAACTGGAAAAAGTTATCAGTTTTTGCAATAGGCTGCTAGTGAAAAGTTCCTAAAGCTGCCATTTAAAGCTGGTTCTTTGCTGAAGGGCAAATAATAAAGATTTACTTCAGTTTTCAGTTGCCTTAAAGCACTTGATGCAAATGAGACTTTTATTTTTATTATTATTACTATTTTATTTATTTATTTGCAGTAAAACTACTAAAATTACTCGTATCAGGTCATGCTTTTCTTGAGCTTACTGCCAGAAAACTAGGGTTCACCTTTTCCAGTTTAATATTTGTTTATTGTAAAAGCCACTTATATTGCCTACCTATGGACAAGAATAGAATAAAATAGATTTATTTCCTTTTGGTTAGACACAGTACAGACAATGTTTATAATTCTCGTTCCAGCAGCAGTCTTTTCAATAAACAGTCTGACACTCTGATAAATTGCTGCAGTCCAACACGGTTTGTTAACACTGTTCTTCTCTCCCTCTCTATCTTTGGCTAGCACTACTTCTCCATCTCATACATGCTTGTAGAGCAAAAAAAGCTGCAGCCTTAACAGTATTTCATATTTTTTTCTTAAGCATGCCTATTTTTAAACAAAATCTTCCATCCATCTGCTTATCCTTTTCAGGCTCGCGTAGGGGCGCTGGAGCCTACCCCAGCTGTCATAGGGCAGGAGGCGGGATACACCCTGGAGCGGTCGCCAGTCTGTCGCAGGGCTAACACGCAGAGACAGACAACCATTCGCACTTATATTCACTCCCACTGGAGCCTGGTGGTGGAATTGAACGCAGGACCCCCTTGCTGTGCGGCAACAGTGCTAACCACCCTGCCACCCTGCTGCCCTAACAAAATCTTTATCAGGGTTAAATTAGTAAACGCTCTAGTTTACACCATGCTCCAGTGGCACATCTTTGCTCTTGCTTCTTTGGGTTTTCCCTTTACCAGGCTGTGACTCTGAAAGATCTGCACCTGATATTTTAACAAATGAAAAGTTTTTTCTATAGGCAGGGCAGCAATGACTCATTTTGCCCTCCTCAGTTTGGGACACTAACCTGTCCCATCCTGGACCTTCTAGTCTACTAGTACAAATGAACTGTACTGTCAGAGTGCAGCTGGGTCACAGCCAGCAATAACACTGATTTTGCTGCAAGGAGGGATTTGGCATTTTGCTTCAGTTCAGCAAGAACTGGAGTTAAGACAGCACTGAAGTGATCCAAAAGGATAGTGGGTCAAACCTGGTTTCCTCCTGCTCTGATAAATATGCTGCATTATAGACAGGGCAACAGAGTTCTGACAGAATGTTAGTCTATGCTTTAAATCAGTGTTTAACATTTTCTTGTCTCATGAAGTACAAATAATTCTACATCTACTGAAAAGCATACTTCACAGTGATCGGTCGATCGGGCAATACTCAGTTAAAGTTAGTCCTCCATATTCAGCAACACTGATATCCTGTATTCAGTCAGACCAAACCTCTTTGCAGCTTTATTGGGTGAAACGTTCCAACTCAGCTGGCACTACTGTAACGTTGCCAACATAAACAGGTGACATGTTGGCTCAGAGCAGGGTCTGGGTCAGAATCTCCCTGTTTCTATGTAAAGTTTACGTGTTCTCACTGCGCCTGCACAAGTCTGAGTGAAGTCACACTCTCCATTCTTGGCATTAGTGTTTGATAGATTTTTTTTATCGTCTTGTGCATGCATTTTCCTCTCATATCAGTTTAAAAGCACTTGCACAGCTGAATGTATGAATATTAACCTTAATATTTGCATTAACTTGACTAGAACTTAATTTATACATGCTACTTGCAGCTGCTCCCTTGTCACCAGGGACCGCCACAGTGAGTAGCTCCACATGTTTGATTTGGTGGATGTCCTTCCTGACACAAGCCCAAATGGGAATTGTTTCCCTGGCTCGAAGACTTAGCAATTAACAGTCTTAACAATTGATATAAAGGGATAAAAAAATAATTTAAAAAAATTCAAAAGCCTCAATGGCATGTTTCAAAATACTGCAATTGCAAATTTCTGTTCAAACTTAAAGTCTACAGTCAACTACAAAAATCTAGAATCAATTACACCAAAAAAAGTTTAATTCAGTGTCACTCTGTTTAAAAAACGAGTGAAAAGCAATATTCATGCAAAGTACAGTATCTGTATAAGCACATGCCTGTCTCTGTGTCCTTTCTTCTTCTTTTTTGACTTTGTGTGCCTGCCATGGTGGTCCCATCCATTAACTCATGTTTCATGTTTGATGTCCAGCCATTAGTACAATCACATTATCCATTCTATCCTGCTGTATGGGCCTACTGTATGGGGCCTGTGTGTGTGTGTGTTGTACTGTCTAATCTTAAGGCCAACGTAATTAGCAGTGACCTCATGGTACAGGACAGCGCCAGCACTGCTAATGACCCCTAATGACCTCATAGCTCAAAGTCAGTGAGTATATTCCACATCCTTAAATGGTTTTCTATCAGTATTACCAAGTTTATGGACGCTACGATAGCCAGTAAATAACAAAAAATAGCTAAAACATGAGTGTGTTTTGATCTTATTGTCATTTTTTTTACAATAAAGATATCACAACGTCTGATTCTGCAGACAGCTGGCTAGAGCAGAAAGAGGTGCATGTTTTTCTTGCTTTTTTGTACAGACATGGTCGTTTCCTAAAAACCTGAAAAAATGAGTCTGACAATTTGCATGAGCTCTGCTTTATAATGTACAACTGAATATCATGCTATTGTTTTGCAACTGTGTCATACAGCAGAATAAATGCTAGAGGTAATAAAGAAATTTACTCATCAGTGTCTTGCCACCCTAAGGTCAACTCTGTGTGACCCTATGATTCACTGACGTTTGACAACTCAAATAGCAACTATCTTTAGCTCACAAGCTTTTGTGACTGTGTGTGTGTGTGTGTGTGTGTGTGTGTGTGTGTGTGTGTGTGTGTGTGTGTGTGTGTGTGTGTGTGTGTGTGTGTGTGTGTGTGTGTTCTGTCTCCAACATGGCCCCAGGCATGTTGTTGCTTACCTCATTAAGCCGTTAAAGATTTGCCAGATCACCATCACACACAGACACACAAGCACACTGCAGCCTTTTGTGCTGTGTGGCAGCATTAGTGTCCATGTCTGTTAAGCTTTTGACAAAGAAAGACCTAAAATGAGCTGAGAAGCCATTTCCACTGCTAAGTTACATGTCAGATGTATGTGTCTTTGTGTAGCCCACACAGAGAACTTAAAGCTAAAAGGGTAATTTCTCTTCGTTAGTGTTCGTTATGAACATGTAGCCTGCAGACAAATAAGACACACAAGAACTTGCTGTACAAGGCACTGTAGCATGGGATAATATGCCAAGCTAGTTCTATGTAGCCCAATAGAGGAACATTCACAGCATGTGATTCTGTTGCTTTCTGACAGCAGCGAGATCTTGAATGTATGCTTGCAGACTACTCCTTACCCTAGAAATTAAAAATGGGAAAGAACAATTGCTTGCAATGCCTGTTAATGCATCCATATCCTTGCTGCAAATAAGTTTGTGCAAATAGATATTACTGCAAGCAGTTAGCGCCACGTGGTCTTCCCAAGTTAATCATCTCTTAATCAAGAAATAGCAATATTTAGAAATATTTCACCCATACTGGCTTCTCTTCACTAGCTCCCTGTTAAATCCAGGATCTAATTAAAAATATTCTCATTGCATCAGGCTCCATCTTATTATAGAGACCTCATAGTACCATATCACCCCAATAGAGTACTTTGCTCTCACTGCAGGCTTACTTGTGGTTTCTAGATATTTAAAAGCAGAATGGGAGGCAGAGCCTTCAGCTTTCAGACCACTCTTCTGTGACAGATGCCCTACTGTTGCTTTTAAGATAAAGGGCTTAAAACTTTCCTTTTTAACAGAGCATATACAGTGGGGCAAAAAAGTATTTGGTCAGCCACCGATTGTGCAAGTTCCCCCACTTAAAATGATGACAGAGGTCAGTAATTTGCACCAGAGGTA
>NW_005187608.1:201947-204095 GCF_000239375.1 Pundamilia nyererei
CACACCCCACTTTGCAGTTATTTATTTGTAAAACATGTTTGGAATCATGTCTGATTCTCGTTCCACTTCTCACGTGTGCACCACTTTGTGTTGGTCTTTCACGTGGAAGTCCAATAAAACTGATTCATGTTTGTGGCTGTAATGTGACAAAATGTGGAAAGTTCAAGGGGGCCGAATACTTTTGCAAAGTAGTAGTGTGATCATTGTAATTGCACTGCCAGATTGTCTATGCATCATCCTCTTCCTAGCCCTAACTCTAACTGGACAACAGTGTGTCGATTAATACACAGAAATATTCAGACTTGTCTAGCTAGTGTCAGCTAATAGTATTAAATGGGTTAAGTAGGAGTTACCCTGTTGATGTGTGACCCAAATCACAGTGTAATCACATACAGTTTCTTTAAAATAGCATTGCATTTAAGACAACTGCAATGTGCTTCATTCGTATGGATGAAATTTACTAAATTTACCTTTTTCCTGTTTACCATACCATAAAAAGAGGTAAAGCACTTTAAAGTTCTTAAGGATGGACTGTGTAGCGCTCTATATCATATTTGTTATAATATTACAGTGGTCCCTCACTATAACGCAGTTCACCTTTCACGGCCTCGCTGTTTTGCAGATTTTTTTTTTGGTTTGTTTATAGCGCATTGTGTTCTGCGTCCTGATTGGCTGTAGACCATTGTCAATCAATCTCCTCTGTGCCGTGTCTCCTGTACAGTGCAGAGTGTGTTCAGCTTGTCAGACTTAATCTTCGATCCTAGCAGTGTGACTCTGAAGTGCTGTACTGCATGCTTGTAAGTTTTCTCCCCATCAAACACAACAATGTCAATGAAACGTTCTGCACCATCAAAGGCACCTGTGGTAGCACCCAAAAGGCAGAGGAAGATGCTAACCATCGCACAAAAAGTTGGACTTCTGGACATGCTAAAGGAAGGTAGAAGTTACTGTATTTTCTGGATTATAAGGCGCATTAAGCGGAACAAAACAGTCAGATAAGTCAAACTTTACTCAACTCATTCTTCTTGCTTCCTCTACTTCCGTACCATTGATTCATTCATGTTGAATTCTCTCACAGCTGCTCTATTCCCATTTCTGGACCTAATTTTCCAAGAAGGTTTGAACTTTGAATGTGTTTAAACAAGAGAGAAAAGTGTGGAAATGTTCATGCCTGTCTGAGAAAAGAGTATAAAGTGTGCAGTGAGGGGTTTTACAGGAGATTTTTTTCTCTTCTTTCTCTTTTTAAGTTTCCTTTCTCACTGTCCCTCTTCCCTTCTGTTTTTCTTTTCCTTCCTCTTTCTTTCTCCCTTTCCTATCCCTCAGTCATGTCTGTCCCGTCTGTAACAACTGAAAATAAAATAAAATAAAATAAAATAAATAATAACAACAAAGGTCGATCAAATGGACCAATATGGCAAGGCCGTGATGGCAAAGTAAATCCATTGGGTCTCCATGTTGGTCTTCAGACAACAATTCTGACGGCTAAAGAACCAAATGGCACAGGCAAATAAATAAATAAATAAATAAATAAAGAATAGACCTTGATGATTCTTCAGTGGAAAATTTTTCATTTACCAGCAAACCCTGGTAGAACGGCAGTCATGAAACACAGGCTAGTTTTTAACAGGTTTGGAAAGCTTTTAAATTCATGAAATTTGACATGATGAGAGCTTTCACGTTTTATTGCTCTGGTCATTGAACACTGCAAAATGGCTCCAAAGCACTGCCTACAATTTTTTTTTAAAAGTCCACACACTACATTTCTATGAGTCTGGTAATTTCTCAAGATATACAACAAAGCCTTTCGAAGCCACAACGCAAATCCAAGAGACAGTTAAAGAGTCTAGGGGGCATTTTTCTGGTGCACAGTGAATTATTTCAGTTTTATCTTGATTTAATTCAAGAAAACTGTCTGCCGTTCAATGTTTAACAGTGTCTAGGCACTTTAATTAACTATGGCGTTCAGACATTTCATTTGGGTGAAACAAGGTCACAACTGAACATCATCTGCATAGCAGTGATAAGAGATGTCCTTTAAGGGGGATAGAATGAGCACATAGGGGGAGCAAATATAACAAGAACAACACAGGCCACTTTGCCTCCGCGAACACATCGGACTACAAACACGCACATTACCAACTCCGGAAG
>NW_005187608.1:205655-216748 GCF_000239375.1 Pundamilia nyererei
TCTGTTGCTTGTGGGGCTCGCACACAAGAATTTCACTCGCATGTGCTGTGCCAGTGTGCCTGCACATGCGATGTGACAATAAAAGTGATTTGATTTGATTTGACAGGCCCCATAAGAGAACCTTGGGGTACACCAAAACAGAATCGATAAGTGGTGTTTTACATGGTGAAGACTGTAAAATTGGGACTTGTTTACAAGGACAGATAGAAAGGCAATGTTCTTAAAAGGATCTGTTGGGACACCAACATCATTATAAGGGGATAAAAATGAAATAAAAGCCTTAGAAAACATGCCGGCAGTGGAGAATTTTAAGAAGCAAGAGCAGACCTCATGGCAGGCTGAAAACCTCGTCACAGTTGCAGATAAATTAAAAAATAACACAGCTGTGGTCAATAATAAAAATGTCCTTAGAACAAATAGAATCAACATTCAGAGCCAAAGTAAGAACAAAGTGCAAAGAGTGCCCTTTGGTGTAAGTTGGGCCAGACACATGCTGGATAAAACTAAATGTGGTACTCATAAAACTCCAAGCAAAGAGGTCAGAGTCAGTATCAATATGGATGTAAAATTCTCAGTTACAGCCAGTCTTGGGAATTTCAGGGTGGACTCAACTGACTTCTTCAATAATTACTTCCTCCAAACCATCATATCTATCTAATAGACTGCAGTTTGTTCATGTAAATGAACACTGAGGTTAATTATGGAGTTCCACAGGGTTCAGTGCTAGGACCAATTCTGTTTACATTATACATGCTTCCCTTAGGCGGCATCATTAGAAGACGGAGCATACATTTACACTGCTATGCAGATGGCTGTTGGGGAATTCCCATGATGCACTGAGTATTTCTTCTTCAGTCAGTTTTTTACTCACTATGTGTTTATACAGCTCCATGAATTTAACTTTGTCCTTTCTTCTTCCGCTCACCCCCAACCGGTCGCAGCAGATGGCCGCCTCTCCCTGAGCCTTGTCTGCTGGAAGGTTTCTTCCTGCTAAAAGGGAATTTTTCCTTGCCACTGTCTCCAAAGCGCTTGCTCATATGAGGTCATATGATTGTTGTAGTTTTCTCTGTTTTCTTTGTATTATTGCATTGTCTTTTTACCTTTAAAAAAGCATCTTGAGGCAACTGTTGTTGTCATTTGGCTCTATATTAATAAAGTTGAATTGGCAACATTAATATTTATTGCCTCAGTATCAATATATTATTACCATGCAAGCTATTGCGATATTATGTTGTATTCATTTTTTCTTCCTACCCCTTCTGTGTATCTGTCTGTGGCTGTAAATTCTACACAATTAAATCTGGCAGATGGACAGTCTTCAAATCATTCCTCCTCCCAAGATCAATTTACATATAACAATAACTACTAATAGAGCAGGTGTTGTCTTACTGAGCTTACAGAAAACTGAGAGGTTTATAGTGCATGGCAGTTATTCATGCAGCGGGAACAGGAAGTGTATAGAAATGAAAACAATATCTCCCAGTACAGATATATACAGAGCTCTGTGCTTCTGTCTGCTGCTGACAGAATATTAGTTGACTTTTCTGGAATTCCAGAATCGTTAAATTCCTGCATTGCATCATGCTTTCATCTGTTACTCTGGCTGTTTTCTGACGCTTCATCTTGCATTTCCCATGTATCTTCTTTCGCTTTTGGTATATCTCCAAATGAAGGAAGACATTCATTTATATGACTGGCTCTCCTCCAGCTGTCTGCATTGTCCTCCCAACTGTCAGTGAGAAAAGATAACACAAGAAACAATGTAGGATTTGACACTGAGATGGATTCTTTCTTAAGCCTGCATAAAGGGGCATTACACCGTGTTCTTTTTCTGCTTGTTAGGGTTTCTTTTACTTTTGTTTTTAAATCAAGATATATCCACATTATTTAGTTTCCTGTTCAGCATTTGCTCCACAAAACAAATACTAAACACACTAACATTCCTTTATAGCTTTCCCACATCCTGATGCTGAACAAAAACAGTTAACTTTCTTATCCAAGACTGTTAATTTTCTTATCTAACATGAATCCTTATTTGAAAGGCAAAAAAAAGTCACTGTAAGAAGCTGCTGCACGACACCAGGTCAATGTACGTGAGAAGTATAGAGTCAGAACACAAATAACTGTCAGATGAACAACAAACGGTTATCAACAAAATACCACACACTGAAGAAAGGAACAGCTTACCCCCAAACAGCTGTGCCAAACAGTTTATCCTCCCTGAGCCTGGACATCTCTTCCTGGGGAAAGCGAGTTTGTTCTTCTCACTTTCATGGTGCTTACTCACAGGGTGATTGTTGGGGGTTTCCAACAATCTCTTGTACTGTATCATTTTGCAGTATGAAGCACTTTTGGGTGACTTTCTTTGGCAGTATATAAATAAAACTGAACTGCAACCTTAAAGGAGTGACCAAGCACAGTCCAGTTTCTCAAGAATAGCTTTTGTATGATGATAACTCTTTAAGAAGATTAGCAATACATCCTTTGACTCTGTTTGTGGCATATAAACAAAGCAGAGCCAAGCAGCAGACTCCCAGACTGAAAAAGGAAACCAAAAAGTAAAGATTGCAATTCTTTGAGGGACGACTTGAGAAAGGAATCAATTCAGCAGCCATTTATAAAATTAAGTATGATTTCTGTAAGTGATTTGCACCTTTATATTTACAGTTTATTATATTGGGAGATTCATTTATTCTTTATTGTTAGGGGCACTGCTGCTTTGACTGACAGGTTCATAGTGAAGAAAGATGGCTGTAGCAGCAAATAATGAAAAATGCTATGGCATTACCTCTCTGCAGCAAATAGAGTGGTCAGAATAATACAGCCAAATACAAGGAGATCCTGTCCCAGGTTTTCTGTACAAGCAGTTCAGATATTATTAAAATATATATCACTCTGGAATGAAATGATTGGCAAATGACTGCCGTTCCCATAATACAGGCAGGTGGTGCAGCCACTTTCATTTAATGGTTAAATATGGCTACGAATGACTTTAACAAAAAACTAAGACAATGTGCTCTTATCCTGTTGTGCTTCTTGAGCCTCTCAATGCTTTGGGCTTTGTTTTTGTTTTTATCCCATCTTTGGTATAAATCCATTTAGATTCCTATCAAATAAAAATGTTTATAAAAAATCAATTCTTTGGATATTTAAATATAGAATTGCATCATTCTTGTCTGGAAATACAGTGCAGTGTTTTTTAAGTTAAAGTAGATTTATAAACAAACAGCATGCTTCAAATACCTCTTTCCAGCAACGATAATAAATGGCCTGGAACATGGACCATTTATCTTTTTATGAGGATCAGGTGACTGGTATGGCCCTACACAGAGCACTACCAGCATACATGCACATACACATACACACAGACACACCTAGTTGGCTCCAGAGAAGCTAATAAAGTTGTTTTTATGACAATCAGGTGACTGAGGCCCCTGATCTTAAGCAGAGGAGACACCAGGCCAATAGAGGGCCACCCAGCATTTATGCCTTGTCTGGATAATCAGCCTAGCAGCCAGGCGGAACAGATGCAATACACACAGGGACACAAAAGAGGAGCCCCTGCCAAGCTATGCAACATAAAGGACATACAGGGAGTATTTGTCATCACAGATGATGGCGAAGACTTTTTCCCCCAAATTTCATTCAGTTACTTTTGTATGACATCAAGAAATGTAATTGCTGACACTATTTGATTCTAAAAACTTTCCAAAGCCCGTGTATTTGGTATAAACTGTTTTTTTAGGTTTTGGTTTTTGTTGTCTTTTAATATAGCACATTGATCAGGACATTCTGGGTGAAACTCAAAGCCATTTTCCCTTTTTTCTGTCACTAATTCCTGAGTGGACTAACGAGTAACCAATGACCTTGAACTTCATTATTCCCCAGGGAAATAAAGATTTTTCAGACTAAAACTTTTCTTACAAATTTAACAAGTTTACACGTATTAGATGAAAACAAGCTGATTTAGATGACGACAGGTCATCTGTTGCTGTTTAACTGTTTGAAGAGTTATCAATACGTTCAAACTATTACATAAATTGCATGCATTGTTCAGTCACAAACATGGACACTGCACACTCTTTAGCAAATCCTATTGTCGCTTTGTAACACGAAAAGAGGATTTAGCATCGGCACCGATGATTCATAAATCTGTAGCTAATCTAAGGAGCTTCAGTTATAAAACTGCTTTGTTTATACAAATATTGACACAGATCGTCCTCTCCAGCTTCATGCCCCTTTCGCGTTTTTCAGCCACTCCCACCTCCATCTCCCACCCTTGTTTCTATAACTATAAAAGCTCAGTGTGATTCTGCATTATTTTTATGGCCACATTCCAGCCCATATATCTGCCACACAACTGCACTGTGTGTGTGTGTGTGTGTGTGTGTGTGTGTGTGTGTGTGTGTGTGTGTGTGTGTGTTGCACAGGAAGGATCTACATATTTTGATCTGGACACAAGCCAGGGTCAAAGATCACAAACTTTCGGTCGGCCCGTCTTGACATTCTGACCCTAAATGCCCTCAGTGACTCTCTAAACAAACAAACACACACAAACACTCATTTACATGTGCAGAAACACAACCACAAAACCAGAAGGTCCAATAGGACACGTCCATTTTTGTTGTTGCTGTTTGAGTTGAGTTGCTCATACCGGAAAAGGCTCCCTGAGACAGGAGCACAGTTACAGCATCCTCATGCTTTGCATTCAAAGTTATTGTAAAGAAAGGTTGAGTATACAGGAAAGTTGTTCTGCTTTCTAAGTTTTGCTGGAGATTTGACCTCTACTGGCTGTTGGCAGAAATAAGGTGAGCTGAAAGATAATGATGGGGACATTTAGAGATTGAGTTCAGATAGGTTTTATTTTTAAACCACCAGTTCAACAATCCCCTCTGACTTAAGCAACTTGCAATGGTAAGGAGACAAAGTGTAAACCCAGCAGAGGTGCATAAATGCACAAGCAAAGAAAACAATGAAAAAGTAATTTCTCTGTGCACCACAGAACATCCCCCAAAACCATGAGCCAACTCTTCGAGCCCCCAACAGATTCAGTAATTGGAAGCATATAATTTCTGAAGTAATTCAGCTTGACTTTCACAACATACCTATTTATGTCTCCATTAGCTGATTTTTCTTCTTTAGGTGATTTCATAAAAAATTGAAAGGGTAAAAATATATATATTTATTTATTCATTTATCAAGTTCAAAAACTAAAGAGAGTCTAGAAAAGAATAAAACATCTGAATTATGATAGGCCACACAAACATGAGCGTGGTTTCTTAACAGTGAATGTGTCTTCTTTGAGCAGTTTTGTAGGAATGGGGTCTAAAAGACACGTTGATGGCTTGGAGGAAGTAATTATTGAAGTTAACTCAGAAAGATCAATTGGAGAAAAAGAGTCTAACTTAACATCAATGGTACTAAGAGTAGCTGTAGATAATATTACATCTGTGGGATGGTTTCGAGTATTTTATTATTATGAAGAAATGAAGGTATTACTAGTTAAGGTTAAAGTAATACTGGTGCTCAATAGAACACCAGCATACCACGGCACAACACATGATGACACCCACACTCTATGGCTGCAGCTACCTAACAACAAGTGCAATATCCTTTTTAGCAGAACTGTGTGTATTTATACTTTTATATTTTGTTATTTTAATGTCATTATGTTTACTATTTTATTGTATGGTTATTTAATTCATGAGTTTAAACAAGTAAGGATGTATATATGCTAGTCTGCTGAAACGTAAGGTCTGCCCTAATTTCACTGAGCAGTGTCCAAACAGCAACAATAAAGGAATCTTTATCTTCATATCGTTATCTATGCCATATGTCAGAACAAGAGTGACTGTGATTAAAGTGATACGTGGGTTCTTTTACATTTGAAAGAAGCCAGTTGAGTCTAATATTAGATTAAATGCCTTGTTGAGGCTGTCAGTATCTACATGGAGCTTAAAATCATCCACAATAATTATCTTATCTGAGCTGAGAAGTAAATCAGATAAAAAATAAATCTGACAGGAACTGTGAGTAAGGCCCAAGTGGACGATAAATAACAGCAAATAAAACTGTTTTATATATTGAAATCTCTCCACTCTAATAATTCAATTTAAAGTGTAGCTTCACAGTAGAGAATTTTAGTGTGTAAAACATAACAGAAAACAGGCCTTTGAAACGATTTAAACCCCAGAAATTACAAACTTTGGCTTGTTATCAAACCTTCACATTAAAAACTTCCCATTTCTATAAGATCCTGAAGAATTCCACTGATGCAGTTCTGTTCTTGCATAACATCCTTGAACAGAAAACCAAGCAGTTGTTCACCATTGCAGGGCCAGCAGTCAAGTTGATTGCCTAGGCTAGAAGCTTGTTTTTGAGCGTCATAAGCCTTGGGCTTGGTTTGGGTCCAACAAAAACACTTTGAAAGAGCTCCAAAGTTTGGGCCAATACTAGAGATTAAGGGCACATATCACCCCAAGGAATAGGCTGCAAGCCTTGGCTAACATCAGTAAATACTGGGATTCCTTCGATGATTAAGACAGTTTTTTTTAAACGTTTTGTTTCATGATGTCATTCAATTCAGATAATCTCAGTTTCTGGGAAGACCACCGTGAAAACGCAACAAGATCCTGTCCATTAAATGAAGGTGGAATTTCCATCCACTTGGTCTTATTTGCATTTTCAGTGTGTGCACAAAAAAACCTGAATGGAAACTATAAAATAAAAACATTTTGAAAGGGCATTCACAATTAAGTCAGTTCACAAAAACCGGATTGATTTAAGCTTGTACGTAAGAGTGATCCAGCCTGTCCACTGTCTCCCACATGCTCAACGAGGCATCTCAGAGTTCCATCGCTCTTCTTAAATCTAGAGTTACTTTGTTCTTGGAGTGGACAACAATGACAAACTGACTGTTGGACTATAGTTTTATAAATATAAATATAAATTACTAGATACGGATTCAGAATAAAATGGCAAATCGCTTACCTGGAATGGTTCGAAAAGAGCAGGCCATCTATCCTTGAATTCTGGACAACCACTTCACATCTCCTCCAGTTGTAGAGAAAGTTGGAATGGGAAACACAGCAGGCCACGGGTTCTGCCTTTCACAAGGGGAAGGACTCAGTATCTCAGGAGTCCACAGAGAGATTCACAGACTCGCATAGCGAGCTCAGATAAGATGCTTCAAGTGTTTCTTCCTGGGGAACAGCTGTCAGTATTAAGCTTAGTGGTGCTTGCACTACTTTAAGCGTGTCTTTATCTTTTACTTCACTTGTGAACGTTGGGGTGAAGAAGTCATCAAAGTCTTCGTCTTTGTATTGGAGTTTTATATCTGTGGGGATGGAAATTTGTTTCTTTAACAGCTGCAACCAACTCGTCCACAGTTGATGGTGTGCCACTGTTGAGGTTAAGTTTCCTGACTTCATGATCAGTGAGGAATCTCACAGTTCGTTCCATGTCTTGGAAAACAGAACACACAGAGAGATGACGCTCAACACTGGAGGCAGATGTGGAGCAGGACATCTGTCTTCTTACAATAAAAGGCACTCATTCCCCTAAAAGTGCCATTTAAACAATCTCTGCAAAATCAGGAAGACCTGCAGTAGAACCATAAGTCACAATCATGCCTTTAGAGTACCTTGTTCCCTGACAGGTGACCATGTCAGCCAGCAGAACAAGAGTATGTTGTCAAAGTTGCCAGTATGCCTTACAATCTGTTTAAACTGACTGTGTTTGTTGTCCGGAGAGCAATCCCAGGTCCAAAAGCCTTTGTTAGTGCGGTGCTTTAAAAACTGGTGCTTTGGGATCAACTCTTCATTAGGAAATACATCCTGGAATCTGTGTGGGTGTTCAGACATTTTTGAGTCAAGATAGGCAATGCTTTCTTCATTCTGGACTGGGGCAACAACAAGCGCAATAATATATTTTAAAGACATTGGAACAGCTTTAATTTGTTAGCCCGCTTTGTGTTCCCTGAAAAGGCTTTTTTTGTGTAATTCTAATATAATAATTCACCACTCAGGGCTGGACTGGGACAATGAAAACTTTGAATGAAAACAGACGCTGTTGTGACAGTGATGTACAGTCTTGTTGGTATATGTAAGATTTCTATATGTTGTACATCAGATAAAAACGTTGGTTGTGAGATTCACATAATTATTTAATAAAAGCGAGATATTTTAAATGAGAATAAGAAAGAAAAGTATTTCTTTGTGCCCCCCTTTCCCTGTTAATGCCCTACATGCCCCCCTGGCAACACGTTGCTAGACCCGCCCCTGCACAGTTACCAGCTGTCAGCTACCTAAAAAAGGATCCTGGTGTTATTTGTGTCTCAGAAACAGTTCATAACTTCCCTTCAACTCATTCATGTCACCTAAAAGGTAAACCTGTTTCTCCATCACCTGTTCAGCTCTGATGATCCAGTAAGGACATCTCCTGGTTTCATCTTCATGTTTCCCTCTCACCAGATAACCAAACCATATCATGACCAGCAGCTTTTTTGCAGCTGTGGCTCCAGCAAACATCAGCTGATACTAGAAATTAATATTAAATAAATTCTAACAACAGCTGATCAAGCTTAAACGTGCTGCTGTTGTTTAGCGCGACATCCGCTGGTTTCCTCTTTCTGGCGCAAAGTGAGCGATAAACAAACAAGAGAGACGATCAGCTGATCATTGATCAGTTTCATGATTGAATGAGAGGAGAAGAGGCAGCTGTGCAGCAAAGACACAGAATAACTCCAGCTTTGTGTCTTTTCCATTGTAGCTGAATTACGGGACAAACTGTTCCTTTCACCTCAATAAGAAACGCGTAATATTTTCTCTGAATGCGAGACGATTCAGCTTTTTACGGGACGGTTGGCAACTCTACTAACTAACCTTATGAATAAAGTTCACTATCAGTAACATCATAGCACCACCCAGCTGTATAGAAACTCCGTCATGCTAGCTAGTAGCAGTACGAGTTATTGTAACTGACTGTAAAAAGTCAGCACAGCTAAAATAAACTCCACCTAAACTTGGTTTATATCTGACCCAGAGAGACTGCAGGTCAGAACTTCTTACCTGATGTTCAGTTCACCTGACACTCGGACCGGCGGCTGCCTCGGGTCTCTGCTCGTCCTGCCTCACCTTTCCCTCATCCACCTGCTGGCCTCTGTGGAAGCTGCGCCACAGCCACCACCAAACAACTGAGTTATTTTTACACATCTGCCAGCATCTGGCCAATCCACCACCTCTCATTGTTTATACTGTTATAAAAAATTAAAAAATTAAAAAAAATAATCGGCCCATAAATGCCCGGGGGGCCGATGGCCAGCTATGTCACCACTATCTTTGTACCATTTCAAGCTATTCATTGGACTTTAATGACTTAAATTGCAATAAATAACTGGAACAATTGGCGTGTTCTAAAACTTTTGACCAGTAGTGTATATACTTCAAAATTCAAGCAGCTGCTGCTGTCGTCTATCACCTAATCAATAAAAAATAGAGTAAGTCCATGCATTTCACTGTGCACTAAGCTGGAAATCAGCCTTGACCCTACTTTAGTCATTCTTTTGCAGGCTGCTCTTAACTTCATTAAACAATGCTGTTTCTGCACTCATTTTTTTCTGACCTGTAGGATTTTATACATACATCTATCCTGTAACGCGTCCGATGAATGGTTTGCATTTGGTGGTGAAACTTTTATATTTCCCTTGGTTTACTCTGTGAAGTATTTTTATTATACTGAAAACCTGTAGTCAGCAGAGAGATCTAGCTTTATTTCTTTCAACTGCACCATGGCAACGTGAAATGCTTTGCTTTTAGAAAAGTTAGCTACATTTTGAAGAAAAAAGTAAAACAAAAAGTTTCTTTTAAATGCAAATTGTAGATTTTATCTGATGACAATCTGCTGGTGTATGCTACCTAACAGCTTCTTTACTATCTTTTAAATCTTATAATCAGGGATTAACTTTATTTCTGTTGCTAATACACATTTGCTCTGACTGTCAGTTAAATCCTTGACACACTTTTACAGCTTTATCCTGTGTAGAAGAATATAGACATTAACTTTGAGGGTTATAATTTATGAAATGATGTCGGTTTGTTAGTTTGTTTGAAAGAGTTTGAAGAGTTTTGACAGAGAGTACCTCTCCACTCTGCTCCCATGAGCGTCGGTGGGATTGAAGTTAAACAATGATAAACTAATTTTAAATTCATTGACATTTTTTAAACTCAATGATTAGGCAAATATCAAAATATCTACATCATTTTACTAAAATTGAATTTTCCTGGTTATTTGGGTCCTGGGATTGTTACAATACAGAGGATCTGGCTGCAGACGGGGCACTGCTGAGAGGCCTATTAAGTGATTCTTAAGGGAGAGAAACATATGGTTACTGATGACAACCATTTAAAGGTGTCAGACTGGAGCCACAGCAAATTATCATAGGCAGACACACATAGAGAGAGAGACACGCACATACTCTCTGCTTCTCTCTCTCTTCCATTCTCTTTGTCTCTGTAGTCTAAACAAGCTTGTTATCTTGCTCATTACTAGATAATGAATGACAATAGGTCAAATGACCTGCCCTAACAAGCTGGTTGTTAAAGGCGACATGTTAATAACACAACCTACAGAAATGTTGTTTTTTTCTAAGCCCTTTAATTAATATATTATTTAAAAGGAAATAACTTCAGTTTGGGAGTTGAAAAGAACAGTCTGGGTGAATGTTGCATTAGTGTTTGAGTCATGCTTTCAAAGCACAAGACAAATGTCAAATCACACCTTTTTAGTGATAAGGAAAAACATATAATGAATGAGGAGGTTATTTTTCTTTACTAATGCTTTTTCTATTTCAGCAAACCCATGAAAGCTTTGAAATCCACCCAAAGCTACACCCATTCATCTGGGCAGAAACATTTCTTCAGATCGACTGACCAGCAGCTACAGTGTTCCTGAAATATATCTGTTATTTACATCATGGAAAAAAATCTGACTGAACAAATGATATGTGTGAGTGTTTGTTTGCTCACTGCAGGTTACACACACACACACACACACACACACACACACACACACACACACACACACACACACACACA
>NW_005187608.1:216865-222340 GCF_000239375.1 Pundamilia nyererei
CCCCCCTCCGCCTCAACACAACAACTACTCAGGCAGACATACATTTATGAGCACAACCTCCGAGAAGATAAATAATATATAAGAAAATGCAAATATATATAGCAGCATTCTCAAATACATTACAAGGACATTTTAAAAAGTAGTTTTCATTGGATGATCCTACTAATAATATTCTGATCTAAACAATGTTCACAACAACACAACTGTGTTGCCTTTTATTACCCTCTAGGTCTCTGATCCACATCCAGGGTCTGTTAAAACACACTGTCCTCATTTCATTAAAGACTGCAGAGCTTTGCACAAAAAAAGCTGAATTGTGGAAATTACTAAATTGATCATACAGAACATACAATAACAATTACAGCAGTTCCTATAGGATGACAGTTATTACGTTAAAATTATTATGTGTCCTTCAGCAAGACACTGAACCATATATTGCCATAATTCATCCATCCATGTGAGAATGGGTGTGGCTTGTAGTTAAAGTGGAAAACACTGAATGCTTACATCATTTAACTAAACTGCATACTGGTAAAGTCATATTAGCGTGGAGTGGTTGGAGCAAAATTATTGTGACTCTATGCAATGACCTTGCAGTCTCACAAGTAGAGAACTGCAGCCACACCCAAGCCTATATCTGCACCCTCCTGGGGAGTATATATCATATCATATTTATTTGTGCATTTAAAGACCAAAGTACACCAAAGTGCTTTCCAGTAAAACCATGATAAAAATCACAATATAAAATATAAATTACAGATATAAAATAATTACATAATATAAATGCAGAGCCAGATAAAAACCACAGTAATTAGCCTTTAAAGCCAAACGTGTACGTTTTTAGACGTGATTTAAAAGATTGAATAGAATCTGATGCGCGAATGTCAAGAGGAAGATTATTCCATAATTTGGGTGCTGCAATGGCAATTTTGAGACTTCGTCATTAAAGTTTATTATATTTGCTGCCTTTTACAGTCATTTTAGAAGGTTTTTTTTAATAACGGTTGTTTAACAGTAAAGAGAGTAACCTACAAAGAACATTTCATAAAATATAAATATGATGTTTATTGTTTCTTTGTTCTTAATTTACATACACAGCACACAAGGTGTCCTTCTAATTTAACTCACTATGTCAGTGCATCTGTGTTTGTCTCAGCGCACTGGACTGTTTGTGTTTGAGCACACAGGATAAGAAAGGATATCAGAACTAACTCTTTCCATAATGAGGTCACTCAAACACACAAGTGTGTGTTTGTGTGTGTTAGTGCATGGTGGAATAATCTAACACAAAGTTGGATAAGAGTCTGTTTCTCATGGTATAAGTAGAAGTAGTGCAGTGCAGGAGATATAAGTGTGTGTGTGTGTGTGTGTGTGTGTGTGTGTGTGTGTGTGTGTGTGTGTGTGTGTGTGTGTGTGTGACAGAGAGCCAGTGTTATCAGCAGAGCAGTAGGAAAGTTATGCTACGCTAACAGGAATGTTTCTCATCAGTCCTGACACAGTCCAGTCGTCTCTCTACCCCACCCCCACACACACATGCTCAAACACACAAAGACAATATACATGTAAAAAATAAAATCATTATAATTTTAGTGAAATTCATGCATAACCTACTTAAAACTTTACTTTATCTGTACGTTGTCCCATATCCTAATTTTACACTGCTTTGATGGCATTACTCAGCTGTCATTGCTAAGCACACGAATACACTTTAATCTGCAGCTGAAAAACACACCCAGTCAAATAAAGAGAGCAGGAAATCAAAAAATTTTTTAAAAATTAAAAAAATTGTGGCATTTTTCATTCACTTGTGTGTCAAAACTAGAGATGGACCGATCCGATATTACGTATCGGTCAGATACTGACGTAAATTACTGGATCGGATATCGGAGAGAAATAAGAAATGTAATCTGATCCATTAAATATCAAAAAAGCACCTCACAAAACTTGCGACATGACGTAACTCTGCTCATAACCGTAGCACGTGGGAGCAGTGTGGTCACGTGATAGAGCGGCTGTGTGTGTGTTTGGAGCCTCGCTACCAAACTCCGAGGAAGTTTTCCCAGAGAGAAGCAAGTGTGTAAGTTCATCTCTGAATGTTTGTAAAGCATTCCCACGTTGAGCTTAACAACCGATATATGGAGCGACTGCCTCGCCCTCCCTCTCTCTCTCTCCTGCTGCTACTCCAGTCATGAAACTGCTTAATGATCAGCTGATCGGCTTTTCTGTCCACTTTGCAGCAGAAAGAGGAAACCAGCAGCTGAACAGCAGCAGCACGTTTAAGCTTGATCAGCTGTTGTTAGAATTTATTTAATATTACTTCCTACTCCAGGATCTTTTTCTACGTAGCTGACGCTGGTAACTGTGCAGGGGCGGATCTAGCAAAGTTTAGGCAGGGGGGCTGATAGGGCATGAACAGGGAAAAGGGGCACAAAGACACACTTTTCTTTATTCTCATTTAAAATGTCGAGCTTTTAATAAATAATTATCTGACACCCAAAGTTTTAATCTGATGTAAAATGTATAGAAGTCCATTACTGTATATAGTAACTGTTAAGTCTAATATACCCTAGTAAGCTATAGTACTTTTTCCTTTGGGAAGGTACCATCTGTGCAGTCTGCAGTTCTGTTGAAGAAAGATGTTGAATCTATTTAATATTTCTTGAAAAATAATTTATTTTTGTGCATTTTTTTCCCCTGCATCAAATTAAAGTTGATTACGTCGATTAAGCATCATGAGGTGGAGGGTGGTTCCCTATTTTTTTTGCTGGGAGTTTGCAACCCTATTAGTTAGGTTGCTTAATATTTACGCTAAATACTCTTTAAAATACCAGAACAGGAAGGATGGAGCAGGTTTAAGTTTATTAGATTGATCAGTATTGAAATATTTTGGGTGCAGTGTATTTTTTGCATACAGGTATAACAGAATAGCTTTAGTGTTGTTGTTTATTTAAACTTGAGTATGAACTTATACAAAATGCAGCAAGATATTAAAAAACTGTTTTATTGATTAAAACACACTATATCGGATTCATATCGGTATCGGCAGATATCCAAATTTATGATATCGGTATCGGACATAGAAAAGTGGTATCGTGCCATCTCTAGTCAAAACTGTGCAGTGTTTTGCAGGTATGGAACATCAGTGTCACCATGGAGTGATGATGGTGGAGTAAGTGTTTTGGCAGAAATTTGCAACAATAAGAAAAGCCTTCTCTGCTTCAAACCCTTTCGAATCTAATTCAATGTTGTCCTCACAGACAACCTCCTTAAATCATGTCTATCTATCTATTCAGTACTTTCACCCACCCCAATATATCACATGGCGTTTCTCTCTCTTTGCAGTTTTTCCTTTGCAAAGTAGAATTTTAAATTGTATTTATGGATGAGCAATGAACTGTGTTCACAAGTGTTCTTGACCTGTGTGAAATCTGCATTTATTCTCTAGCCGATATGTAGAAATCCCTCAGACAGTGTAGCATCTAGCATTAACATTAGCTTCAATTCACTTTTATTTAAATGGTGCCAAATCACAATAGCATCCACCTCAAGGTGACCCTACAGTAACAGGGTAGTCATTGCTAAATCACTATAGCCTTATGTGTCATGTCCCTGCAGATGTCACTAACACGTCCCAATATTACATTTAAGGTATATACATTTATATGTACATTTATTATTATTATTATTTCGCTCTCTGGGATCACCTAACCCACATGAAACAAACGTTAAACCATGAAACAGACTTGGAGACTAGGTCTGTTTTTAAAGTTAGAACTGCATCTGAGTGTCCCGGCTTAGGAAAGCTTTCCAGACTTTTCAAGCCATTTCTTACTAGACTTTAGCCCGATCTTTGATTTTATAGGTGTCTCATTCAATAAGATTTAATAAGTTGCACAAGTTAAAATACAGATATGAACATGCTAAAAGTGTAAATAACATTTCCTTTGAAAAGTTAAGCAACAATTCTTTGGGATACAATGAATCGTGTGAATAAGATCTAAAGAAATTCAGGTTGTTCTGTTTAATTATTAAACTTGATTTACAACTGAAAGGTTAATATTACCGAAAGCAGAGTTCTGATTTTTTCTTTTCTCTTTTCTTCAAAATCATATTTCCAAACCCAGCAAGAACTGTAATTGAAACTGCTTAGTAAAACCATCTCATGGAAGTTGAGTGTAGATTAGCTGTGGGAATGTGAAATGCATGCTTTTGATCCTGGAAGTAATCTATGAAAATACACATTAAGAAGTGAGATATTTGGAAATGAAGTCAGAGTTTTAATACTTATAAAAAAAAGTATATTTCTTCATAATAAACCCCTTCTGAACCTTGTCCTCCCCCCAAAGTGAAGTAGTATGTTGTTGGTTCAGTTTACCTGTCTGGCTGGAAGTTTACAGTCATTTGGCAATAAATTGATAAATTCCTAAGTCAGATCAACCCAACAGATTTAATTTTGTTTTAGCTGAAATTCCAGGCAAGTTCACTTAAGAAGTTTTTACTTAATTATTAGCTTTACTCTGAAATGTTATGTTATTTAGCCCAACTAAGGATTTACCAACTTTCAAGGAAATGCTTCTCTCAAACCAGTAAATGGTAAATGTACTGGTTCTTATATAGTGCTTTTCTACTCTTCTGACACTCAAAGCGCTTTATACAACTTGTGCATTCAAACAAGCACATTTTTCCTAGGTGCTTTCTAACTGACATTCAAACACATTCACACTCCGATGGATGCATCGGAGAGCAATTTGGGGTTAGTATCTTGCCCAAGGATATTTGGCACGCAGACTAGGGGAAGCCAGGAACCACCAACCTTCCGATCAGTAGATGACCAGCTCTACCACCTGAGCTACAGCCAGCCCAACAAGAGAAGAGAAACACTAGAAGAGAAAAACTAGAAGAGAAACACTTCTAGTATGGAAGCTTATGAATGGCTTCAAACCATCCATAACTCAATATTTTGAGTTATTTTCTCAAAAGTTTAGGTTAGGCATCTCAAAGTTTTGAGAAAATAACTTGAAATTTCAAGTTAGCTCTGCTAATCCACAATGAAGTTTCTTTGATGTTCCTCAGCAACAGATGCAATTCAGCTAGTAACACAAGGATTTTATCATTTTTAAAACCACACTGAAATTACTCCGCAGTTTGCTCAGTCATAACCGGTAACTGCAGTACTGGTAGCACTGGTAGCTGATGCCTCATGCCTTCTGCTTCCAGGTAACAATGTACCTTTACAGAGCTTCCTAACTGGCAGAGCTAACTCAAAATATTAAGTTATTTTCTTGAAATTAATAATAATACATTTTATTTGAAAGCGCCTTTCAGAACACTCAAGGACACTGCACACAGCAGAATAACAAAAGCAACATAAAAGCCAGCAGTTTACACAATCATAAAAGCATAAGACATAAAACAAATTAAAAATAGCAGAGTGGAGAGGTTATGTGGGATAAGCTGTTTTGAACGAGTTTTGAG
>NW_005187608.1:222360-251313 GCF_000239375.1 Pundamilia nyererei
AGGAGGTCAGGAATTCCAGAGTGGAGCAGCTGAAAGCCCTGCTCCCCATGGTGGCAAAACAGGGGGAGGGGACGGAGAGAGAAAGAGAAGAAGAAGATCTGAGACACCGAGATGGGGCGGTGATCTGAACCAGATCAGGAGAGATGATGAATAGTCTTAAATGTGTACAAGAGTATTTTGAAATTGATACGATATTTGACCAGGAGTCAGTAAAGCTGCTGCAGGACAGGAGTGATGTGGTGGACAGAAGAGGTCCTGGTGATGATACGAGCAGCAGAGTTCTGGACGTGTTGAAGCTTGTGGACGGATTTCTGAGTAAGACCATAAAGAAGTGAATTACAGTAATCGATCCAGGAAGTAACAAGGCTGTGGACAAGAATGGCAGCGGCATGTGGGGTGAGAAAAGGACGGAGACAAATAATGTTGCACAATTGAAAATATGCAGACCGAGTGACGTTATTAATGTGTGAATCGAAAAGTACTGTCGAGGATGAGACCCAAGCTTTTCACAGAGGAAGAAACGAAGACCAGCGAGTTATTGATAGTAACAGAGAAACTGTTGGTTCTGGATAATGTAGATTTAGAGCCGACCAAGAGGAGCTCAGATTTGTTACTATTGAGTTTGAGAAAATTAGAAGAGAACCATGAATTTAGTTCAGCTAAGCAGAGGGTGAGGGAGGATGGGGGAAGAGCAGAGTCAGGTTTAGTGGACAGATACAGCTGGGTGTCATCGGCATAACAGTGAAACTGGATATTATATTTATGTCCAAGTGGAAGAAGGTAGATAATGACAAGAAGGGGCACCGGGACAGATCCCTGGGGCACGCCAGTGGTCAGAGGGAAGGGCTGAGAAGTGAAGGATTTGAGTTGAATGAACTTAGTGCGATCAGACAGGTACGATTTAAACCAGGCTAGTGGAGTATGGGAGAGACCGATGGAGGCCAACCTACTGAGGAGAATGGAGTGAGAAATAGTGTCGAAAGCAGCGCTCAGATCGAGGAGAATAAGAATGGAAAGTAAACCGGAGTCAGCTGCCATAAGAAGATCATTGGTTATTTTTATAAGCGCTCTTTCAGTGCTGCGGGACTGGAACTGTTCATACAGATTATTATTAGTTAAATGTGAGTGCAGTTGTGTGGCGACTATCTTCTCAAGAATTTTTGAAAGGACTGGTAGATTGAAAATAGGATGAAAATTCTCAAAATTATTGGGATCTAGACCAGTTTTTTTTTAAATATTGGGGTGATGGCAGCAAATTTTGAGGGAAGCAGGAACAGTTCCAGTGGTAAGTGAAGAACAGACGATAGCAGACATGAGGGGAAGCAAAGAAGGTAGACATGCCTTAACCAAAACTGTAGGAATGGGGTCCAGCTGACACGTAGAAAGTTTTGACTTACAGATGAGATCTGAAATATCAGTAACAGAGGGAAGCTGGAAAGCAGAAAAACAGTGTGATGGGAGAGGAAATACACAGGAAGAGCTACATGGAACATCGGAAACCAGGTCTTGGTGTATTTTGTGAATTTTCTCGATGAAAAAAACATTAGAGAATCAGAGGAGGACGAGTAAAGGTGCGCAGGTAGAAAATCTGGTGACCTAAAAGAAGAGTTGAACAGTGAAAACAGTGTCTTGGTTGAGTCATCATTTGAACAGATAATGGTGGAGTAGTAGGCAGATTACACTCCTTATAATACAGAATATGATTATTAAGCAAGACCAGTTTTCTGATAAAGGCGTTCAAGCCATCGGCCTTTTGCTTTCAGGAGCCTGAGTTCAGCTGTGAACCAGGTGCTGACTGAGAGAATGATGCAGATTTGGTTTTGAGAGGGGCAACAGAGTTTAGACTACTGTTGAGACTAGCGTTATAATAAGAAACTAAGTCCTCTTGGGTGAGCAGGTTATGAAAATGCAAATGACCAGAGAAAGCAAAGGAAAGAGTATCAGGATTGATTTTCTTAATGTTCCGAAAATAAATGGTACGAGGGTTCTTGGTTATAGAAAAGGTCATTTTGACAAGAAAGAAGCGAGTGATCAGAAGTGAGCAGTTCATCAGCTTTGCAATTAAAAGGAGTAAGTTCAGAGCAACAAACTAGGTCCAAAGTATGGCCCTTAATACGTAGCAAAGTTGTTGTTTAAACCAAAACTATAGAGGCAGGATGATCACTGTCATCCATATGAATATTAAAGAACATTAATGAATATTTAATGAACTCAAAATTTTGAATGAGCAATTTTTGTTTTGCTCTTGGCAGAAACAAGTTTCCATATCTGAATATCGAAGCTTGTGTTGTTTTACTGTTAAACGTACACTTATGGTACATAAAAATTCACCACTTGGAGGATTTTTTTCCTAGTTATAGTTTAAGTATAATTTCCAGTTAAATACTGCCTTCACTACCTGACGTCACTTTTGTTGTTCTGTTCCTTCCACTACTTGTTCCATATAAGCCAGCGATAAACCAAAAGTCTGTAGTCTTTTTAGTCCTATAAACCAAAGTCCTTAGTGTGAGCTTTAACCACTGTTCTAAAGATGCGTGCTCCTTGTACTTCTGGAACATCCAAACTGAGGCTACGTCCACACGTACCCGGGTATTTTTGAAAACGCAGATGTTTCTATGCGTTTGCACCTTTCGTCCACACGTAAACGGCGTTTTCGGTCACTGAAAACGGAGATTTCTAAAAACGCCTGCCAGGGTGGAGATTTTTGAAAACTCAGTTTTTGCGTTTACGTGTGGACGAGAAAAACGCAGAAAACGCAGCGTCAAAGATGTGCGCATTTTTTGACGTCACACTGTGCGCCACGTTATTGTTTCGGTGAAATGAACTTCTACAATACTGTTACTGTTAATTCTACTCTCTGCAGTGTTTAAATGCTTACATATACACACAGTTACTGTCCCTCCACACATACGCTCCCCCATCTCCCATGTGGTAACTCTCAGCCGCCCACTTACTCCAAACATGACACATTTCTGTCAGACTTCTATCACAGTGTGAGTTTGTTACAACTGGTCTTTCACAGTTTAATAACAGACCAGAAAACTAC
This sequence comes from Pundamilia nyererei, assembly GCF_000239375.1. NCBI lineage: Eukaryota > Metazoa > Chordata > Actinopteri > Cichliformes > Cichlidae > Pundamilia > Pundamilia nyererei. The sequence continues at coordinate 225,407 of NW_005187608.1, forward strand.
ATGGGGTTCATTCCAGAAAGCCATTAGTGATGAAGAAATGGATCTTCTTTTCGAATGACTGGGAAGTCAATCAGCTGAGCATGCAAAATACATTAAGTCCACCCACATACACCAGCCAGCAAAGTGCTGAGCATACTGGTGCTTGTTTTAGTTCATCTGAAGCTTTTGAGAAGGCTTGGTTCCAAAAACTGGGTATTCCCAAAAATTGGCAAGAAAGACCATGCCAAACTCCAGGATCTCAGTAACGTGATGATGGAACTAGATGCTGCTAAGGCTGAGGGAGATCTGCCTGGTCTTGCTTATCTTGATACCCCCAGAGGTGTAAATGCAATAGCACAAAAGTTTACATATGGTATGGTAAGTTAAATGGCTTTCTCGTGGATCCTCTTGCAAACAGTTACATTGTGTACCATTTCCCCCGTTTTCCCTCTTTGTTGCCTTCATCTACCAGCAAGCACAAATTAGGAATGATCCAAGTTTCAACTCTGATTGTCAAACCAACATGGTTAAAGTAGAAAAACCTCTTTGAAAAAACAAACGGGGGAGGTTTCCGTCAACAAAACAGAGCTGTCAGCTGCTGCACAAAAAGGATCCAGATAAGAGATGTCCTGATAAGAAACCCCACACATTAAAAAAGTGTCAAGACAGAAAGTTCCTCAGGGAGAATAGTAACTGTTTTAGGGGTTGCAAGTCCTCAGTGCACCCTGCAAGGGAGTGTCAAAGCAACATTAAGTGCACTGAGCGCAACAGTGACAAACACGAATCTGCTCTGCACCCAGGTCAGGCACCGTGGTTTATAAACCTGCTTTAGGAGCATGGAGGGAAGCCAGAACCCATACAAACCTTAGACATTACTATCCAGTTCACTCAAATCTGTGGAGTGAGACTTTCACTGTTGAGATCTGCCCGGCCACGGTCTATCCTAAAGTAGAATGGGACAAAGCCACAAAACCCTGTGTTATCATAGCTCAGCAGTCTTTAGCTTTCTTTGATAAGTTTAACGTGCTAAGTCCTACTGCATCTCACACACTGAAGGTATGATCTGTTATGACTGAGAATATGGGAAGGAGAGTTTCAGGCTTCTGTATAGAGTGGTAAAACAGTTCAGCAGGCAAAAGGCAGTTCATGGGTCATAATCCTTCCCCATGCATCACACTTGGGTGGCTCATGGGAAAGGATGATAGGAAGAGCCAGAAGAATCCACGATTCAGTGTTTCTGCACCTCGAACCATCAAACTTGATACATGAGGTGCTCACTATGCCGATGACGGCCTCTCATACTCTACTGATCCAAGTCTGATCCTGTAGACAAACAGCAATGGTCCTCAGAGTCTTAATCAAAGAAAAGTATTGAATCACTTCTGCACAATGTCGCAGAGCTGTGGATTCCTTATATCTTCACACAGAGCTGCAGTGCAAAGATATAAAGTAGTAGTAGTAAAATTGTTTTCACAGGGACTCGTAGAGTAAAGGGAAAAAATATAGGAGCAAAATGAGAATTTAGGGACACTGATTTTTTTAAAATGAAATATTCACGTGTCTCTTTTTTTAACTACTAGTGTGCATGCGTCAACCATGCACGCAGCCTGATAAAGTTATAGGCCAGTAATGTTGTGGGGATGGAGCTGGACTCCCTGAAGGTGGTGCCTGAGAGGTGGATGTTGTCCAAGACAAGGACAATGCTGGATAACACCTCCCACCCACTCCATGACGTGCTGGCTAGTCACAAGCACGCTCAGTGAGAGACTGAGATTACTAAAAAGCACCACTGAACGACACAGGGAATCCTTCCTGCCCGTGGCCGTGTCCCTGTGCAACTCCTCCATCTAATTCACTGTAAACACTGCAATAGTTACAGCCTTTTGCACACACTCTACAGTACAACAGAGTTTTTTTTGCCTCTGCAATGGAATAAGAAATGACATCCTCTAAGCCTTGTATTGTTACATTTATTTAGCTAGTCTGTTCATTTGAGAGGTAAGAGTCAACATCTGGTAAAGTGTGTAATAGTCTGAATTGTCTTTCTCTAACAGAAGTTCTGTGTCTTGGGAAAATCAAAGTCTTCTGGCCACTGATGTTTGACAGTATGACAGTGTGAGAGTAAGGCTGCAACCATTCATCATGCAACTCAAAGACATTGTTTATAAAAAATCATCAGTGCTTGAGCTTCGATTAATACACACTCTACAGAGCCCACTATGTAAAAGTAAAACCCACATTTACAACTAAAAGTAGACCTGCAGTAGAAATGTGTTTACACAAAATTAAGCCCACACAAGCTTTATCAACAAAACGACTGATAACACAACAGCCTCAGTGATGATGCTGTCATAAGATAAGATAAGATAACCCTTTATTGTCATTGCACAGTCATAGGTAGTACAATAGTACAATGAAATTGGAAAACTGTCCCACATCGGCACTAAATACAACACGACACAGTAACTTAACTTAGTAATTAAATGAAGAATAAGTGCAGATTAATGACACAGAGAAAAGAGCTAGAGCTGTCAGCAAGGTGCTAAGCTGAGGTAGAGTGAATCAACATCTAAACTTTTACAGGCTGGTGGTAGTTCTTGATCAAACTACCCGTCCAACAAAGCATGAATTATGAAGAAAAACAAAACATTCAGTTGCTTCCATTGCAAACTGTTTGCTTTACACAGAGAAAGATTTACAGTAAAGCTACAGTAGCTAAAATAAAGGCGCATGTATGCAGATGAACTACAGGATGTTTAAATCATGCTGCTTACTGAAGGCTGAGGCAGCCTTTGATTGCAGTGACTCCTGCAGCAAGCTGAAGAGTCTAAAGGGGGGCATGGGGTTAATGACATCATTTTTTATTGATTTTAAAGCTTTATTAACATTATTTTCCACCTTTGGACCTGCAAAATACTGGGCAAGCAAAACTCTGAGCAACTGACCTAGGATTGTTGGACACTGAATTAATATTGGCATTAATCATTAACATCGACATCATCAGAACATCCATTTTCTGCAGCAGGAAGCATGAAAGCACAAATACCAGTACTGAGAATGTTAACATCCTGGCTTTTCTTCATTGCAGCCACCACGTGCTCTTTTCAAGGCTTAAAGTCTTTCAGGTCAAGTCATTCAGTTCCACACATGAACACAAACACAAATGTACCCCATTCAGGAGATATTAGTGTATTAATCTAATAAACAACTGGGAGGCAGGACTCTTAATTTTTCGTCGGCTCTGATTACCTGTTCATTCACAGGTAGAGAGTTCCACCAATCAGCATCAAGTGTGATGAGGTGGATTGTTATCATTTGAATATTAGATAAGAGAGAGAGTGGAAAATGTATCTGTGGCTTGATAGAAACGATTAGGGAGTAACTTGTGTTTTGGGACATCTTTGCCTGATTTTGAAGTGCTGTACACCGTACGTAGGACAAACATAAGTACGGAAGCATTATTAGTTCTGAAATGAATAAGTCAGAATTACACTTGTTGAAATGTTAGAATGAGCCATGGTTCTGTGTATTATTCTGTGGTAACATTATGGCTCAAGTTTGATGTGCTTTATATTTCCAGGACCACACACCCACTGTTATACACCCTTAATGAGGCCATAAAGTCTGGGTTAAAGGAGAGCAACGATGTGTGATCTAATTCCTCAGCTGCGATACGTGACCAGGCCTGTAGCAATCGAGCTTTCCACACCAGCAGAGTTTACCACGTCACACCCATGTCATCATTATATCTGCTGGAATTCAATCAGGACAGCATGTAAGCCCATGTTTTACACTTCACACCATCCTGAAATCTGTCATAATGCAGCCTTGTCCATCGCATTTCTAACACTACATAACAGCTAAACATGGAATTAGCATTAGCATTCCTCATCTTAATATTTTGTAAGCTAATATCTTACGGTTTGCCATTATCCATTTAACTCTTATTAACTCCATATTGTCTATGACATAAAGCAGGAAAAACATACCTTATCATAGCTCAATGAGTTTTTGTCCAAGGCTTAATATAAAAAGACAAGATAAAATAACGTCCGGGGGAAATAAATAGTGACAATATCTACTCAGTACTGGGGATGGGTATCGTTTAGGTTTTATCCGATACCAGTACCAAACTGGTACTTTTGAAACGGTGCCGGTGCTTAAACGGTGCTCGAACCGGTGCTTAAAGAATGGAGAACACAAACTTTGTCCAAAAACCTCTCATGTTCAGCTGTTTTTTGTAAAAATATAACAATGTTAGCCTTTTCTGCAGCTATGGGGCATATATGGTATCACTCTTGGCTGGAAGCAGTGCTTAAACAATGGAAAAAACACAAACTTTGTCCTAAACCTCTCATGTTTAACTGTTTCCCACTTTTTCTTTGGTCATTTTAGCCTTTTTGGCCAGGGTGAAGGGAGTATCTGCCATCAAACAAGAAGACAGCCGCATGTAGCTATGATGGTGTTTGCTAGTTCACCTTACATGCATTAATGTAATAACGTGGTTAGCCTACTCAACGTAAATTATACACGTGCAACATTAAGCTACTCACGCAGAGAAGAACGGCTGCTGCTCCCATCATGTCAGAACCAGTGCCATCATGGCACCGGATACCGGTACCCATCCCTACTCAGTACCCTCTAGTTTGTCATGATCACAGCACAAGCTCAGCACTGCTTCCTTGTTAAGTTTTTGTGGGGATGAGTGTGAGGACCCAAACACAGATGCAGAGGCACAGGGTAAACCCAAAACAAGACTTTTATTCCAACTGAAAACGGGGATGCAGCAGTAAGCAACACATTAGATACAAAAGGTAATCTAGACACAAACTGACTGGAACCTGAACTGAGGACAGCACTGAGGCTGGGAAACACAAGGAGAGAATGATTTGACGTTCTGACAAAGGAAGACTGAGACAATATATACACAAGAGGGTGATCAGGAGGAGAAGCAGTCCTGCAGGTTTTAGATGTTCTTGATCCAACACAGCTGATTCAAATGGCTAAATGACCTCCTCAACATGTCTTGAAGTTCTCCAGAGGCCTGGTAATGACATAATCTTTTGATTCAGGTGTGTTGACCCAGGGTGAGATCTAAAACCTGCAGGACACCGGCCCTCGAGGCCTGGAGTTGGAGACCCCTGCCTTAGGCTGTCTTAAAGAGACACCACACAATTGTGACTGTTACAATACTTCTGGAACAGAGAACACAAGCTGTAAATCCAAAGACTCAGTTCTTAAGTTCTCCAGCATAAAACCAGGACAAGAAGTTTTTTTATATGCAGGCTCAGAAACACTACAGAAAGTTTTATTTGCTTGCTCAAAAACAGGAAAAGATGCTTGACCTATTCTGCAGGAAAAAACAAACAAACTTAACTTTATTTATATGAGCCTTAGAAGTAAAATCCTTCATGTTGGATCTCTTGACTTATTTGAGGGGAAAAGACCTTGTTTATGGACTGGGCGACTTTGAAAAGATAAAACACTGAGATGACGTAGCTCTACTAGATGCAGACGGCTCGGCAGCAGCTGGCATCTCACTTCTTCCGTGTCCTGAGGAAGAATTACTTGGACTGGAAGCTTCTGCTGGCCTTCTACTGCTACTCAGTTTAGAGCGTGTTCTCCTACTGCCTGCGTGTTTGGTACTCTTGAAAGTGTAGTTGCAAAACAGCAAAAGGTTATCTGCAGAGGAATGTCTTATTGGAAGAGTTTCAGTCAGCTGTCAGAGCTCATCACAGCACAGAAACAGCTTTCGTGAAGGTTACAAACGATCTTCTTATGGCCTCTGACAGTGGACTTGTGGATACTGTGCTTGTCCTGGTAGACCTCAGATCGATCCCACACCTCCAGACTCACTAACAGCTTCTTCCCCTGGTCCACTCAGACTGCTAATAAACACTACCTCAGGTTGGCTCTGGCAGTGCTGTACAGAGAACTGTGCCTCAGCCTGAGGTTAGGAAAGAAACTGCATGGTTTTTTTTTGTTTGTTTGTTTGTTTTTTGTCACTGTCACATTCTCTACACAGCACTTAACGCAGAAAAGGGCGGACTGAGTGAAGGTCTCCAGGTCCTGCTCTTCAAAGATTGGACAATCTTTCAGCTCAAAACAGTGCTGGAGGACAAAACAGTATCTGGAGGACAGGATCATCTGGCCATGTTTCAATGACCTGGGTGCTTGGAGGGTTTGTTCCCTGAGGGGTGTAGGCGGGGATGAGGGGCAGAGAGAGGTGGTCAGATTGTCCTAGGTGGGGAAGGAGTGTCGCTCTGTAGACATGCTTGATGTTGCTGTACACATGGTCCAGTGCCCTGTCCCCCTTGGTAGGACACTTAACATGTTGGTGGAATTTGGGAAGTACAGACATCAAACATGCCTCATTAAAGTCCCCAGCAACTATCTGGATGCCTTCTGGGTGCTCTCGACTGTTTAGAGATAGTAGCACCAATGTACTGGTATTAAGTTAGGGCTGCAAGGGCCTTTCCTAACAACAAACACATGCAAACGCAACCACCCGACAAACAAACACACCCCTTGTGCAGAACTGCAGAGTGTGTGGTGGCTAAGCTAACAATATGCTACCCAACATACTACAGCAAAAAGTAATATTAAATACCAACAGCTGCAATACAAATTAAAACTAAAAAATAAAACAATGATTTATTTTATTTGTAAAATAATCATCTACAACCCAACCTGACTAGTCTCCCCTCTTTGTCTCTGGCTATGGGCCAGCTTGTGACACAGTGTTATGGACATCTGAAGTAAACCAGTCTACATAAATGAATTGTCTTTGTAAGCTTTTAATTTTGCCACAGTGTTTGAGTTTGTTATGGACTTGTGATTTCTTTGAAACTTGTGATCACTTCTACTAGTTCTAGTTCTATATTATATGTGTTAGTTAATCTTGTGCTCACTGTCTCTGAGTTTTTATTATTTATATTCCTAGTTCTTGAATCCTTGTTTTTCTTCAAGTTTGTTCCCCTGTCCAGTATCCTCGTTTCCTGTCGCTGTCTGAACTGTTTTCTGTCTCTGTGACTGTCTGCGATTCTGGTCTTGTCTGCTTAATATAGTAAATTTAGTCCCTGCGTTTTCTTCCTGTTCCCATGTTCATCTCTGTTTCTTCCTGTTATCTCCCCAGTCTGTCATGTCTCCATGTCTTTTATCCCCAGTCCTAGTGTCAAGTTCACGTGTCTGTGTGTGTGTGTGTGAATTACTTCCTGTTTTATTTTGATGGCCTCCCATCTCCTGTGTATTATGTTCCATTTTGCATACCCTGTCTATGTTGCCCAGGTGTGTGCACTTTGCCTATCTCTTCCTGTGTGTATATACTGTCTGCATCTTCCTCTGTCCTTTGTTGTGTCGTCTCATCTTGCTGTGTGTGCCCATGAGTACGGTGACTTTCATTGTTCCTTCGTTATTTCCAAGTTTGAGCCTGGTTCTGCTGGAGGTTTCTTCCTGTTAAAAGGGTGTTTTTCTTTCCCACTGTCCCCAAGGCATTTGCTCATAGGACATCGTCTGATTGTTGGGGTTTTCTCTGTTTTCTTTGTATTATTGTAGGATCTTTACCTTACAGTATGAAGCACCTTGAGGCAACGGTTCTTGCAATTTTGCGCTGTATGAATACAACAGAAACTTATCTGAGTTACTGTATAGCAATAAAGCTGCTAGTGATGACAGAACTGGAATGTTTGGGAGATCGAATCATTTGGAACAAGCTTTTTTTGACACCATTGGGCCCTCTGTGGTCACACTGATAAACGGTTCCCTGCTGTCTGGCTAGGTCCCCAGGTGCTTTAAACAGGCTGTTATTCAACCTCTGCTGAAAAAGCCGAACCTGGATCCGACTCTTCAGTCAAGCTACAGACCCATCTCAAAACTTCCTTTCATTTCTAAAATATTAGAAAAAGTCGTTTGGTCCCAGGGAAAGAAAAGCACTGGAGAAACATAACAGTCTTGATAACCTTCAGATTTAGAAAGTCATATTCCACAGAAACTGCTCTCCTCAAAGTCACCAATGACCTTTTGATGGCCGCTGACAGAGCCGATTGCTCAATCCTTGTTCTATTGGACCTTAGCTTGGACCTTGATACCGTTGATCATCAGATCTTAATTCACCGCTTAAATCACATGGTAGGGATATCTGGATCTCTTCTGAAATGGCTCACCTCATTTCTGGCAGATAGAACATTCTTAGTTTCGGTGGGAAACTTTTGCTCAGCTGTAGCTAAATTGTCATGGGGAGTCCCACAAGGTTCGATTCTACACCCCCTATTATTCTCATTATATATCCTTCCTTTAGGCCGTATCATTAGCAGCTTCAAAACTAATTCCTACCATCTGTATGCAGATGATATCCAATTATACATCTCCTTTAAACCAAGGGAATTAGACAAATTATCCACTCTAGTGGACTCTCTTGAAGAGATTAATGGCTGGATGACAAACAATTTCTTGCAGATGAATCCTCAATAAAAGCTACCGCTTGGAATCTTGGGATCATTTTTGATCAATCTCTGTCGATGCTCATATCTAGTCTGTGACCCGCTCCTGCTTTTTTCATCTAAGAAACATTGCCAAACTCGGGACTATTGTATCCAAAGGCAAACTGGAGATGCTTGTCCACGCCTTCATCTCCTCTTGTTTAGATTACTGTAACACACTCTTTTCTTGTCTGTCTAAGGCTTCCTTAAATCGCCTCCTAGCGGTCCAACATGCTTTTATCCCACAGTCATAAATTCACCCTTCTACCCTCTAGTTGGGTATAGATGTCAGTTTAAAATCCTCACTCTTACATTCATGCTCCTACAAGGTGAGGTCCCCACTTATATCACTGAGCTCCTCCATCCCTACTCTCCACACCGGATCCTTAGAGCCACTGAGAGTGGTCTTCTAACCATTCCACGGAGCCATTTGAAAACGAAGGGGGATCGCTCTTTTCAAACCCTGGCTCCAATATTGTGGAACAGTTTACCTCCCCTGCTAGGCACCAACAACTCTGTAGCTTCTTTTAAAAAACAGCTCAACACACATCTGTTGAGACAGGCATTTGGGTAATATTCATATGTAGTAAACTGTTTTATTGGATATGCTGTTTTTATTGTTTCGTTTGATAAGCTTTTATTCCCATGTGAAGCATTTCGAAATAACTTCCTGTTTTAAAAAGTGCTGTATAAATAAATTTTACTTACTTACTTGTTCCGAACACTTTAATACTGGGACATCTTTTGGTCAAATAAATGAAATTTGAGACTATTACACCCAATAAACTGGAATGTTTTCTCTTGCTCAAAATCTCTCCTGCTATGGAAAGAATTCTTTCACAGGGGACTGCTGTCGCCTACTCTGCTGTCAAAAAGATGCTGTCTTCATCATGTTTACTGGTCTCTTATACTGTAGCAGCTGATGCTGATGGCACACAAGCACTTGCCTGCTTGAGAAGTTGCTCAAATGACAGCACAGCACATGGATGTGTGATGAAACACATAGCCTTCATGTCTTTCCTGCTCTTTTTCTGAACATCCCAAAGCCAGAACTTCCATCTAGGAGACACTGCCGCACTCCTTACAGGCTCCAACCCACAGTGATCCCTCAAGCTCAAGATTGCTTAACTGAGAGGCAGCTGGTACTGTTGACCTCTGACCTTTCTAATGAATTTTGTGATGAATGAGTCTGACGAACGGAATCATTTTTGAAGCATAAACATTTTACTTGGATGAGAGTTTCTCCATTCAAGAACCTGAAAACACTGGCTGACTGATTCTTGGTCAGCACTGTTAAAGTTGTGTTGGTTTAGGGCGAGGCTGCTGCCACTGCTTCATGCTGCTCCAACAGACACCAAAACATTAAATGGGTGCTGTTCCATCTAGTCTCAACCGTCTTAGCTTCATCACAGGTTTTCCCATTTGCTCCTGAATGTCTGAGAGCTTCTGCTCAGCAGTGGCACTAAATTTAAATAGGCCCACTATCTGCTTTGACTGCAGATGTAATGCAGGGATTTGCTCATTGTTTGTTTACCAATTGGGTGTGCAAGCAAAACAAGGCACTTGTTGCACTTGTAAAAGTTGTGCACACCAATGATGTTGGGTGCATTATCAGTGGTTAAACATGTGACCTTACGTTATCCCCCATGAATGCAGAAGAACACCTTTGGCCTCCTTCAGATGCTCAGCTGTGTGTCACACACCCCAAGGACAGTGGCGGGAAGCTTGTTGCTTTCACCAAATCACAAAACACACACCTTTGGCCTTTTTGCCTCATCTATTCCTTTTTCTTGTTCAGCAAGGTATTTCTGGAAGGGAGGATGTCTGGGGTCAGGTTTCTGTACAAAGTTCCTTAAGTCTTCATCTTCTGCAACTGAGAAAGGTCTAAGTCTCTCACAATCGGGTTAATAAGTTCCTTTTCGCCTTCCTGTCAGGGATCAAAAGTTGCGGTAACCCAACATATTAAAAGGGACGCTGACAGTATCTCTGACACTCCGGGAAACAGTAAAAAAAGGTTTAAGAAAAAAACAGTGGGCAAGCAAAGACAAAACAAACGATTCTCTCCTTCCTCTGCGTACTGGAAATACACCAATAAAGTGTTCTGTGTTTTTTTTGTTTTTTTTCCAAATCTTGCCCAAGGACACGACGACCGAGACTGTCAGAACCAGCGCTTGAACCGGCAACCTTCCAATTACAAGACAAACTGCCAGCTCTTGAGCCACGATCGCCTACTGGTGGTGGTCAGAGGGCCCGGTGGCGCCAGTGTCCGGCAGCCTCGCCTCTGTCAGTGCGCCCCAGGGTGGTTGTGGCTACAATGTAGCTGCCATCACCAGTGTGTGAATGTGTGTGTGAATGGGTGGATGACTGGTTGTGTAAAGCGCTTTGGATGCACTATACAAATACAGGCCATTTACCATTTTTTCAAATATCTATATGTAAGAGTTTAGTAAATGTTTCTCTGTTTGATTGCTAAAAAATGTATAACAGATATTTTGTTTAATAAACAATAAATTATAATTCCTGTATATGCATTTATACAGATAAATTAGTACTTCATGCAACATATATGTAACATTTTGTACTGTGACCAGTTTGGTTTTTTAATGAAAGAAAAATGTATTTTAAACACTTTATTTTTCCACTTTTATGATTTAAGTGAATATGAAGATAAAACCAGTTTTACCAACCTTTAACTAAATAATAGCTTCTGACCTTTTTCAATATTTTGCTATTTCACAATTCTTAGTGTCTGGCACTAAAATACATTTTCCAATCAACACAAATTCACTAATAACACTAATAAGGATGTGACATGCTGTCAGAAAAGCTCTATCCCATGATTTCCATCGTCACTCAAGGGATTGTTCTGCCTCAAGTCAGCCGTCAGCTGCTGGTGATCATAAGAACGGTGTCTGAAGTGCACTTGACTGAAGGGTCTGCTGAGGAAGTTGCAACATTGCAACAGTCCACAGCTGTAGTGGGGAGATATTTTCCATTGTCCTGTGGTGGCTCCACTGATTTACAGATTCATTCACAAATCTCTTCATTCTTGGAAGGTATTATTAGGCCCAAGCACTGACAACACAAAGGCCCTATTGTATCTTCTTTTTCAGGTCCTTAACATGCTCAAACATTTTTATATGAGCCAAGTTTGCTGAAAATGTCTGTATTTCCTTGGTTTCAGACACGGGTGTTTCAAAACGGCTCAAGACAGACAAAGTCTATGGCACTTTAGCAAACTCCTCCTAGGGATTTTATTAGCAGGTCATCTACTAATCGGAAGGTTATGGTTCGATCCCCGTCTGCTCCAGTCTGCATGTCACATGTCTCTGGGCAAGATACTAACCCAGAGTTAGTGTCTTGCCCAACTTGGGGTTAGTGTCATGCTCTGTTGGAGTGTGAATGTTAGATAGAACGCACTACTATAGAAAAAAGGGCTTGTGCGAATGAGGCAAGTTGTGTAAAGAGCTCAGAGTAGAAAAGCACTTTATAAGAATGGGTCTATTTACCATATCTTCAGTGAGTGGAGTCTAAAGTGATGTTACATTGCAAAGCTTTTCAGGAAAGGGTGTTTCATGGCAATAAGTAGCAAACTGCTATCACTTAAAGGCACATTGTCCAATCTCTGCCAAACTTTGCAGGCATAAAGAGCACAGTTTAACAAGCGGTCATTTAGGACATGATTACCTGCACCTGTTGCTGCTTTAGAAAATCTGACTGGAAAGGGGCAGCAAATGTTTCACCTCTAGTTTTATCACTATATAAGTTATCTGGGTCTCAGAATTGCAATGCTCTGTTGGGTTACTGGTAGGTGTTTGACCATCTCACAACTTTCAGACGTGTTTAGTATGTGACAGCTGCGTTGTCCTTCTACTGAAAGGAAACTGGCACAGGGACAAATACTCACTTTTAGCTGCCACTTGGCACAGTTGGTGTGTAAAGTGTAGAGACAGAGAGTAAAGGCAGGATAAACCCGCGCACTACTTTCTTACCTTGGCAGGCCATATAAATATATTAACCCTAAATCCCATCACACACACACTCACACACGCTCCTCCCTATTAAGCTTTATCATTAACATGTAAATATTAGACTTGGCTTGCAGCCTCAGATGAAAACGTTCCCATATTTAGCTTCTTCATATTAATAAGTCTTACACTATATTTATATAACCATGAAACCTGGGGACATTTCTTCTTTTTCTTAATGGTACCTGGATGTTCTGCAGGGCAATTCACTGGGTTTTACTAAATACGTTTGAAAACTCTGCATTGTAAATGTATTGGGATGTGACTGGACAGTTTACCTTTATTAATATGTATACATGTGGCCTCCTTGTCAGTGTGTCTGTATTGCATGCATACATGCAGATACACAGTGTGTACTTTATATGGTCAGTAATTCAAAGACTCCATTGTGTGTAACAGTAAAGATCTAATGACTGCACAATAATTTAATAAAAAGTTACATATTTATTACAGCTTTATTACAGTTATCAAAAATGAAACATAAATATTTGTAATTATAAGCCCAATTAGTAGTTTTATAACAGTATTTTGACTATTTTTATGGGCGCTTTAAAGTTGTATTTTACTGTTATATTTTTATGCTATTTATATATTTTTGTCACAATTTTGTCATCCTCATCTCATAATAGGGATCGTTTTATGTGAAGAAGAGTCACACGATATGTGCAACGCCTGTTTTTGTGTCAGCACAGCAAAGTTGAAGAAAATTGAGAACAACAGTAGATCTACCATGCCAGGGTAGTTTCAGCTTCACTTTATTTAAATAAATAAATAAAAAAAGATTTAGCCTTCATTAGCAAGAGATAAAGTTGTTATCTGGAGAATGTAGCTGTGGGTAAACAAAAGACACAGAGAAAGATGTAGAGAGACATCAACAGAAAGAAGGAAAGAAACAGATGCCTCATTGATGATGTCCAGACTAGGTTCTGGACCACCATTAATTCATTTAATGTGTACCACAGGCCTTTGTGTGTGTATGTTGTTGTTAGTTTATATGTGCTTGCGTGCATGCGTGCATGTTTGTTATATCCTGGTTGGCCCTTGGCCCTGGCCCTGTATCTCTGACCTAAGAAATAAAAGGTTAACTGAATTTGGTTAGGATGTAATTGACACATCCTCTTTCTCTGGACGTGTTTGCCTATGAGTGATTGTGCAGCGGTTCATAAAAGAGACACTCAAGTCAAAGATGCAGCTGAACAGATGTTTATGGTCTGGATGACTATCTGTGTCTCTCGGGCCTATTCAGTAGCTACAAAAAACAGAAAAAAGCATCAAAATAAAAGTTCATTTTTAAGGATAATAGCTTCTTTTAAAGATGAAATGTTGCCAGGTGACTCTGTAAGTTGCAGTAGTCAACACGGTACATAATGTGAACATGATTTTAAGAATTAAGACATTGGTTTAAAAAATTCTCGCTTCTCATTTCAAAATGTGAGTGTAAGAAGTCTACAAGAAGGATGGATTGATCCACTGTAAAATCACCTCAACTGTGTAATTTTGGCTGCTGCCATCTTGGCTGCTTCTTTGTTTTTGTTTTGGTTTTTTTTGTTGTTGTTTGACACAACCATAAGAATAAGGAAGAAGCTAAAGCTACCACTAACTGTCCTGTTTGGTTAACAACAGGCATTTGTAATTTTTGCAAAATGGATGCTAGTGTGAGTGAAAGCATGCTTAGAACAAAATGTTATAACTATAAAATGCAACAGCTGGCTACTTACAGTATTGTTTCCAGACCTGTTGATAAAGTCTGCTAAAGGGATATAAAATTCTTCATCACAGACTGAACACTTGGCTATTTGTAGATGTACATACGCACACTACACTACAGTCATTGAATTAAATTCATTATGAATGCATGAAATATAACTAGATTAGGTGGCTTCCTTGTGGTGACAGTCATTCACACAATACACCATTGCACATAACACATAAACACCGCCAAGAGTTCAAAATGCTGCAGAAGAGAACTTCATCAGAGCTAGCAGCCTCAATTCATTTTTTAACTCTTTTTTTTTAAGTTTTGCTTACATAATCATGAAGAAAGAAAGGGCAAAAACAAACAAAGCTACTGGGGGGTACATCAGTCCATACAACAATATATTATGATTCTAGATTCACCACATAGGATCCTGCGCTGACGGCGTGCTCAGTTCTTTGAATGCAGTCCAATTCTTCCATTTTCTAATAAAGATTTCTCCTCTGGATCTTAGGTTAAAGGTCAACTTTTCCACCCCGTAAATATCTTTGTCAGTGTTGATCCATTTTTTGAGGCTTGGTGATTCAGGTTTATACCAGTTTTTTGTTGTTGTTGTTTTAGCAGGCTACTAACGGTATTTTTTTTTCACTATATCCCTGCTTAGACAGAAGTACAAGATCCCAACAGTATTAGAGATCTTGTATCAAAGTATCTTTTCTAGCATCAGACAAATGTGTCACGGCTGGTGAAGCCAGTACACAAGATGGACCCAAATGCAGATTCAGACGGAGGCACGAGTAGAAGTGAAAACAGTGCTTTATTTACAGAATGAGGTCAGGCTTTAAAGTGACAACTACAAGCTATGAACTGTGAAGGTACTTTTAAGTGCCAACTGTGAACTGAGAGCTATGAACTAAATCAACAAAAATGAGGAGCTTAATTAAAAAGTCCATGAACTGGTCCAAAGGGGATTGAAGGGGCTGTGGCGTGGGCGGAGGGGAGTCACTGGAATGGGAAGAAAAGGGAGTCAGTTGGGTTCCAATTGTTAACGGTAAGTGTCGTGAGGGAAAGCTTCTAATGTCTTACGTGTTACAGATGGAGTAGGGCGTGGAAGGAGGGTAGTCCAAAGGTCCGGTGAGGTTTCCATCCTGAGTGAGTCCAGAATGCACGGCTCCAGAAGCTGTGGCAGGGAGCCGAGCAGGTGGAGTGCAGTGGGGAAGTGAGCGTGACCTGACTGCATGGTGGCAGGAAGACCAGCGTCCAAAACGAAGGTGAGAATTGTCCACAAGAGCGACACGATGGCCAGGCGAGTTACTAGAATAGAAAAACAAAACTAGCGAGGTCACCAAGGCACAATATGAGTAATTGGTGGCTTAATACTAACACTGGCTAGCTGAAGATTTGGCAAAGTGTTGAGTGAGCTGGTTTTAAATACCAATAGCTTGATTGCAGTCAGGTGAGAAGGTTGAATGAGACTCGGAGCCCCAGCTCAATGGAAAACCCTGCACTCACCCGGACCATGACAGTACCCCACCCCTCAAGGATCGCCTCCTGGTGACTGATCAGACTCCAACTTGCGGCGTGACCTGAAGAAATTAGAGGAGGATCGAGGATTAAAGCATGGAAACCCATGACCGTTCCTCCGGCCCCTACCCCTCCCAGTCAATCAAAAACTGCTGACCCCTACCCCACCACCGCATGTCAAGGATACGCTGGACCAAGTAGGCCGGGTGTCCATCGACAACCTGGGCGGGAGGTGGGAGGTCAGACGGAGGGCACAGGGGCCTTAAGAGCGCTGGATTGAGCAAGGAAACATGGATCCACAATAATGAGGGGATCCCATGGACTCTAAAGATGTGCTCCATTATCAGTTTAGCAGTCTCTGAGGCTAAAAGGTTCTCTGGGAAGGTTTGATCTGGGTCCTGGAGAGCCACAATGACATCATCTGCAGAGTCCTGTAGTATGTTCTTCACTATCAATTTTGATTCCTTGTAAGATATTACTCTGCTTTTTTTATAGAACCATTGGCTCAAATGATCAGAGGTTTCGGCTAAGGCAGCATCCCTGACCCATTCCTCATTATAAAACGAAGCTTTCAGTCAGGTGCATGTTGATTTTTATCCTTGCTGTAGGGGCCTGAAACAGGGCGTGGATAAACTGAATGCACTACAGATAAAATCCTTGCTCAGCACCTGATACAAGAGTTCCCAACACTATTGAAGGCTTTTTTGGTGTCAACTTCAATCATTTTTGGGGGGTATGATCTATCATATTGATGATGCACCTTACATTGTCCTGAGTCTTCTGACCTTTTATAACACGATTGATATTCATCAATCAAATCCAGAATGAACTTTTCAAACCATTTTGAGATAATTAAAGTGAAGATTTTATAGTATGCATTCAGAATAGAGATGTATGTTATATATGATTCACAATAGTTCTTGGTGCATCCTCAATCATTCGGGTAAGAAAATCCCAAAAAGTTGATTCTGTTCATCGGGACATAGTGTTTTCAAAGGAGAAACGTTTCATCACTAATCCAAGTAAAACCTCTGGCTAATCAGATGGCACAACACAGAAGAGCCAACTTGTCAGGCCACGACTCCTACAAGTCAGTAGACATTCTTTCAATGATGAGGATCTACACGTCCTGGACAGGGAGGAATGCTGCTTTGAGCAGGGAGTCAGGGAGGCCATTTACATGGGAAAGACCATGTCTGAATCAATCCCCGGCTACCAAGACAAGCAACTGGGACATGAGATTGTCACCTCTTTGGTGGGGAAGGAGCCTGAGTTAATGCATGAGGTTGAGAGGTACCAGCTAGATATAGTCGGACTCACCTCAACACATGGGTTGGTGCACTGGAACCAGTCTCCTGGAGAGGGGCTGGACTCAGTCTGGAGTTTCCCCTGATGAGAGGTGGGGGGCTGTAGTGGAAATCCCAGTATCCACTCAGCTTGTTGCCTGTACGTTTGGGTTTCTCCCCGAGGACGAGAGGGTTTGTTCCCTGCAGTGGGGTGCTTGAGGGTGCTCGGACACCCTTGGTCACAGGTCGATGATTGATTTTGTAATCATATCTGTCACGGTGGGGTGCGCCGGTGTGTTTTTGAAACAGGACCCAAAAGCAGATGTGGACGAGGTGTTGCAGGTTTAAACAGAAAGCGATCCTTTATTTGGATGATTGCAGGAGTAAACCAGGAAACCAAAGTAAACTGACAAGACACTAAGAAACAAAATACTAAACGGTACTGAGACCAAAACCTAAACTATGACTGTGGTGGAAAATAACAAGCAAAGACCATGACTAATAATACATAACAGACAAAAAATCGTAACTAAGACTGAGGTCAAATAAACAGAACCAGGCTAGAACTAGGGCAGAATAAACAGACGACCCGACAATGGCATGAAGAAAACAAAAGGCTTAAATACAGACATGAGGTGAATCAGGGGAAGTGGAAACATATAGGGAAAAAGCTGACAGCCATAAACCTAATGACAGGACCAGGAGAGAAAGGCTAAATACAATTAACAGAGAACACATGACATTGTCAGAATAAAACAGGAAATACTAAAACTAAACATGACAACACAACTCAACAGACCCAACACGTGATGAATAAATACCAAACCCCAAAACATAGAAAACCCAGGAACAATAACCAATAACTGCCTAAACTAAAGGCAAAATAGGAAATAACACAAAAACTAATAACATATCAAAAAATACAAAGAAAACTCAGAGTGCTGGGTCAGAGACCCAGCCTGTGACAGAGCCCCAGACCTGCGGCCATATGCTCAGGACACTAGGGTAAAGAGAGGGGCTGAGCTGTCAACTGATCACCACCTGTTGATGAGTTGAATCAGGTGATGGGAGATAATTAAACTGGACAGACCAGTTGCTGTATAGTGAGAGTGCACTGGGAATGCCTGGCAGAGGCCCCAGTCCACAAGCTCTTCAACGCACACCTCTGGCAGAGCTTCAACAGTATTCCGAGGGAGACTGGGCAGATTCAGGCCGAATGGACCATGTTCAGCTCCTCCATTGCTGAAGCCTCTGCACTGTGCCCACAAACTGCTTGGTGACTGTCGTGATGGTAACCCCTGAGTCAAATGGTGGACACCAGAGGTGAAGAAGGAGTCCTATCGGGCTTGGTTAGGCTGTGGGACATTGGAGGCAGCTGATAGGTACTGACAGGCCAAGCGGAATGCAGGCAGTAGCTGAGGCAAAAACTCAGGTGTGGGAGGAGTTCATAGAGGCCATAGAAAAAGACTTTTGGACTGCCGCAAAGAGATTCTAGCAAACCATCAGGCAATTCAGGAGGGGAAAGCAGCTCTCTACCTGAGTTGTGTATAGTGGGGGTGGAGCGCTGCTGACTTCGACTGAGAACATTGTCGGGCAGTGGAAGGAATACTTCTAGGACCTCCTTAATCTCACTGGCACGTCTTCCGTGGAGGAAGCAGAGTTTGGGGATGAGGGGGACGAATCATCTATCTTCGTGGCTGAGGTCACTGAGGCAGCTAAACAACTCCTTGGTGGCAGAGCTCCTGGGATGGATGAGGTCTGCCCCGAGTTCCTGAAGGCTCTGGATGTTGTAGAGCTGTCTTGGATTACTTCTGGATTGGAAAACTACCCAAGTGTGTGTTCCAACTACAGGGGGATCACACTCCTCAGCCTCCCTGGCAAAGTCTATGCCAGGGTGCTGGAAAGGAGAGAGCATCCATTAGTGAAGGCTCAGATACAGGAGGACCAATGCGGTTTTCGTCCTGGATACTTAAGGGTGCATGGGAGTTTGCCCAACCAGTCTAAATGTGTTTTGTGGACTTGGAGAAGGCATTTGACCGTGTCCTTCAGAGTGTCCTGTGGGAGGTGTTTCGAGAGTATGCAGTGTCTGGCCCATTGATATGGGCAATTCAATCCTTATACAAAATTGGATGAGTGACGAAATGTTTCTCCCACTCAAAATGCTACGTCCAGACGAACAGAATCAACTTTTGGAGATACTTTATGTTTTGTATTCATAAAAAAAATTCTAAATAATCTATCCTGGAAAAAAAAACTGGGTGAGAAGCCAAGTAATATGTATTTTCTTTCTCTAAAGCTTGAGATTGAGAAAGATTGAGCTGGAAAAGATGTGCAGCATGGTGATTAAATGGTAATGGAAATGGACTAATAAGTGAAGAGAGTTTGTTGAGAAGACAAAAGAAGTACTTTAAGGAGGTGATGAATATAGAATATGAGCAACAAGAGGAATGGTGGAGGGCAGTTAGCAAATCAGAAACTCCAGAAGATTAGTAAGGAGTTACTGACAGCAGGGAGTTAATCCGAATGACATACCTGTGGCAGTATGGAGTTGTCTAGGGAGAGGACAGTGGACTTTTTGGCCAGGTCATTCAACACAGTCCTGGAGAGTGACAGGATGCCTGAGGAATAGTGTTGATGAACAATTGTGCTGGTATAGATTTTCAAGTAACTATAGGGGGATAAAGCTGATGAGCCATACCATGAAGCGATGGGAACAAGTTGTTGAAGCTAGGTTAAGAAGAGAGATGACAATCAGTGAGCAGCAACAGTATAGCTTCATGCCAAGTAAGAGCTCTTCAGATGCAATGCTTGCTTTGAGAGTGTTGATGAAGTTGCAGACTTTCTCTAGATCTACAAAAATAAGATACAACAGAGTGCCAAAAGTGGAACTGTGGTGGATGTGGCATCAGAGACCAGACCGTGGCCCCTTCTTGTTGGCAGTGGTGATGGACAGTTTGACACTGACAGAAAGACAACAGCTTCAACTCTGCCACCACCAGCTTGGCTAAGATTTTCATTGGGAGTATATGGGGTATATGAGAGGGACAGCTCAGGCTGAGCACACATGACAAAGTAAAGCAGGCTAAAAGATCTCCAAAAGCAACACATCATGCTACGATCCAAAGAAGCGCCCGAGAAAAAATGTAACTGACATCTGTTAGTCTGGAAAGGGTCACAAAGCCATTTGTAAGGCTCTGGGACTACAGTGAACTACAATGAGACCCATTTTACACAAATGGAGGAAGGAGTCCAAGGAGTGACCGACCTGCCAAAATTACTCCAAGAGCGCTGACTCGTTCAGGAGGTCAGAAGAAAACCCAGAAATACATTAAAAACTGCAGGCCTCACATGTCTCAGTTAAGGTCAGAGTTCATGATTCAACAGTAAGAAAGAGACTGCGTAAAAATGGCATCCTGGCAAAGTTTTGCATCTTTCGTCTCCTTTTATGCAAAATCCCCTGGTGGATGCCCTGGCCATTCATGTGTTACTGTTTAGGCTGAAACCAGTTGGATGTTTGAAGGCTCGCAGTGACATGAAATAATAACGCCCGTCAAATGCGTAACAAGCCTGTTTTGAAAATGTGAGGAATAAAAAGTACAGATATTTGTTTAAATGTAAAGAGCAAAATGTTTTTGCACTTTGTTACTTCCCCCTTTACCAGAGTTTATTTGTAATCTCTGGTGGCACCAAGAGCTCTGAAGGAAATCCGTGACTGTGATCTTCATTCAGGTCTGACTGTAGCCTAATAATGGTCATACAGTTCATTTGTGTCTCATTAGGTCTCAGTATGAAAGACAAAATGTTCCAATTTTAAATTACATTTGTGGAAATGTATAAATAAATCCATTAAATGTATTAAAACATTACAGTGAAAACTAACACAGTCATGAATATGCAGTCCTGTGAAAAACTAAGTGAGGCCAGCTCCAGTGGAGCACATTGCAAATCACCAGCTGTTTCCTGGTGATTTGCAATGCGCTGTGAGGATAAATGTCTGGTCTTTCACAGTAAACTGATGGGAGACCAGCATGTGAGGCAAGCTGCCACTGGCTCAGCTTTCACTGCTCTGAGATCAGTTACGACCTGTGCTTCTTATGGAAACACAGCTATCGTTAGCAGCTAAACGAGCTTCAGTGATTTATCATCGTAATAGATGAGTTTCATCTTACTGACCACTTTGGTGTGTGGTGTTGGATTGGGGCTGGGGTCAACATTCACTTTAACATCAGTCCTGTTTGTTGGCTAGCAACCCTGCATTATGCTGCTGTCTTTACAGGTGATTACAACGATTATACTGTGTTAGCAACATGATGCAGTTGTGTCTGTCATGGATGCAGTTTCTCGTCCTTTTCTGCAATAATATAATATATATTGTGCAGTAATATGTAATGTCCATATCCATGTTGTAGACTGGGTCACTATTTACCTCTTCCAGCACACACTGAAAGGAGCTGATTGTAGCACAAGTGGAAGATCTCTAATAACTCAGGCACTTAATTACTCAAGCTGAAAATAACTTTGTTGTCTGAACGATCTACTTCTTTACGCTCTGTCTAGTAATACATCGATATATTTCAGCTGAGGACACAGACTCAGGGATTTTTTATTTGTTTTCAGTAATTTGAAGACAAGGGCTCGTGGCCAAAACATGTCTGTACACAAAAAGTACACAAATTGTGTGAGCGTTGGTTGGTCAAGTTTGACATAAGGAGAGGTGAGAGTGATGCCATCGGATGGGTTACTGCTTCAGGAAGTGCAGCAGGTCACGCTTTGAACTATCTCATATATTTAAAAACAGGTTGCAACAGTTGACTCCTACAAAGAAATACAAAGTCTTGACCCATCCGTCATTTCTTTGTATTTTGTCATATTAATGGGAAACATTTGGAGTAATTCATTGAAATATGTGCTACATAAATGCTGTATTTCCATATATGCAAGACCAAAACATTTTGCACAGTTCTCATGGGCTTGAAAGTCAGTACCTGTTAAGAGCGCCAGTCTGGAACAGTCTTCAGGAATAATTGTAATAGTAGTATGAAGTTTATTTTTATAGCATTTATCAAAGTTTAAAATAAATAAAGGGGTATGGCATGCATCTTACCCCAATAGGAGGTTAGACATTTGTCATCAGCCAACGTCTACACGAACATTTTCATTCTTAGAGATTCCTGTTGAAGATGATCCGAGGTTTCTGTCTCTGGATTCACCAAGTTTGTCTTTTTCAACAACCCAAATGATTCAAGATTCATTTCCATTTCTTTCTTTTTTTCTTTCTCATTTTCTGATTTGTATTATAAATAAATGGTTGCCAGGTTGATCCACAATTTACACTGATTAATCAGTAATATACTTCTGGACAGAAATGTAAGCTCAGTGCCTAAGAGGGTTCGTATTAACATATCACTGCCGTGGGAAGTAACCTTCTGTGATTATCTGACATCGGCCTGAAGTGATGCTGTGTTTAGTGTCTCCAGCTGAAAATGAGAGACCTTTCACAGGACAAGATTTATTGTATGTCCGACTCAGGTAAGTAGCCCATTAAGCCAGCTATTAACCTGCCTCTTATACATTGTGTGTTGGTACGTGCGCGTTTGTGTGCATTTGTGTGTGCGTGTGCACGAATGCCTATATATGTCTCGGGTTGTAAAACCACTGTGGTGGCCTCAGTCATGTGTTTTTGCTTGTATATGTAGTCGTGTGTAAGGAAACTTCAAACAGACACATAATCTTTGTACTTTCACATCTCTGCCTATTAGCTAGTTTTCTTGTAAGCTGTTTCATTTACACAGACATTCTGACATATTTTCAACTCAGAGACCTCGACATAAAACCCTTTTTGATCGGTAATTCTACGCTTTATATATCTGTCTGGACAAGAAGTGGCATTACCTTTAGCTTGCTTGGTTTTTGTCTTAGCATTTGGGGATGGAAAAGCTACCCCTTACTCTATAAAAATAATAATATGTATAAAACAATATAAGAACTAAATCCAAATCTCTTCAGAGTTTTACCATATGAATTGTTGCTCTTCATATGTAATTTAACATGATAAACATCCTAACCCTGATCGTAAACCTAACGTTAACCTTTCTGCAGATTTTTTAAAATGACATTCAAATCTGAAAAGTGAAGCAGAAACACACTAAATGTTCCTGAACACTGAAGCCTGAGGCACATGCTGGCTAATTAAAATATGAAAAAAGGCCAACACTCCCATATTTGAGTACACTTTAATGAAAATTATCTTTCATATTGCAAGAGAAAATTAATGATAATCTATGAATGGTAAACACAATACTGTAAAATGAAGCATGTAGAATCATTTTTAAGATGAAATTCTTAGTACGTTTTTCAGTCGACACACTTTGGTGCCGTTTTCTTTGCACATTTAATTTGGAGGCAACGTTTGAACACGGATCCCTCAAACTGTTGGAGACAAAGGCCTGGAATTTCTTTTCTTAACATCAGAATAATACAGCATGTAATTTGGGACGCTACATGTAAAATGATGAATATCCCATAAAGTCCCATATTTGAGCACACACTAATGAAAGAAAAAAAAAGTATTGTAAAAAATACTGCTGCCAATTTCTGAATAGTACATAGATCCATTCCACAACAATGTTAACATGTAAATCTCATCTTCATATTAGTATTATACACATGAAGCTAAAATTGTCCAAACTTGCAACGATAACATTTTAATGCAAATTGGAGAAGATTGAGATGGAGTGACGTCTCAAAAATGAAAACTATAATAATATAACCAGTATTGTTATTTTATTATAATAATGTATTTAAAATATATTTATTGTAATTATTTTCTAAAGTATAATTTGACTAACATTATTAGTATCAGAGTAAATTCTGCACACTCGATTCAGATTAGACTACCTACAGATATTTTAATACCATTTTCTTCTTTTCTGAAGCTAAGAATTCCTACTTGTTTATTCCACGTGGCTTATTTGCATTGTGATGGAACAGAACTCCAAACCATTCAGAAATTGTCAGCAGTTGTTTTTTTATTAATCTGTGCTCAAATATGGGAGGGCTGTTTTTTTGTTTTGGGTTTTTTTTCTTCACATTTTAGTGAGACGTCATTTTTGGTGTATCGTCCAAATTAAAAATTCTGAATCATGTTGATGGTAAGAAAGACTTTGGGGGTTTTATCTTACAGTTTTTGAAATATTCAAGTTCATCATTTTTCCCCCACCAAAAATATATTAAGATATATGAAGCTAATTTCACAACAGTCATTAGACATATTCAAACACTGGACCATAGATTTTTTACCAAAATGATATTATAATAATTGTCTGATTTCAGATGGCATGAGCCAATCATGTAACATCATAGGAAGCAGGGTACATGACCACAAAGTGCTTCAAAAACAAAAGAATTTTAAAGATTACAATAGATTTATTCTGGCTTCATTGTGTTCTTTCCTTCTGACCCTGGTCAACATTTATGCAGTTCTGAATGTATGATAACATATTTGGGTCTATAGGAACACAGTAGTCTAATCTACTGTGTTCTCCCTGATGCACAGGGACAAAAGCAGTCCCAACTTACCTTTATTTTCAAGAAGAGAGAAAGCAGAGTTGATGATATTTTCCATGTTAGGGCCCAAGGTTTATTTTTTATGTAATAATGACACCAAGGCTGTTTGTCTGCTGGCAACAAATACTAGAAAATACAAGTGTAGAAGCAGATTCAGTTTCAGGTAAGTGGTTACTTGCCAGTTGTTTCTCAGGTACACAGCAGTGCTCCTGGGTGGGTAAAGAACGCTTAATGTTTTTGGATTACCCTGAATAATGGATTACTTGCACTCATCTAAACCTGTTTTCTAACTCCAATTGCTATCTGCAGTTGGAAGGAAAAAGTACTATCATTATTATTAGTAATATTATCATTATCAACAGGACAATTGTGGTGGTCATTTTATTCACAGGTTTAACTAAACTGTTTGGATCTAAGAGATCAGTTTTCATTTTAGTGATAAACCTTTGTGGCTGAGTCCTTTGCAGTAAGAGGCTACCATAGGGGAACGTCTATGCTGGCCTTCAGCTGCCGTGGCTGCAGAAAAAGAGGACTTCCAGAAGCTGATGGATGCTCTTAAAGTCTTAGTTTTGTCCAGAACGACGCCCCGTCTCTCCATCCATGCTCACTGTGCAGCAGCGTGCACTTTTAGTTAAAGTTACATGCCTGTGGTTATTGATACAGTTCCTATTTTTTCTGGTTTGCTTTCAATAAGACTCCACGGAAAGGTTACAACCAATCTGGCTTCTGTTCACGCAGAGGAATTTAGATTCAGTCACAACTTTTCCTGGTAAAATAACCTTCAATGGAAGATTGTGATCAATTAAATATGCTTATCACGTTGATTTGGACAGTTTGGTATTAACACCGTGTCTGAACTCTTATGTTGAATATTAGTAGTTTTACTGCTTGACTAATATTAAAACAAGTAAAGGTGTGTTCATACTGTGTTTTCAAGTATATAGGTGTTAAATCTTCTATTTTTACAGACTTCTTGCTCTCACGTCTCTAATATTATATGGTGACCTTCAGAGGGTTATTCTGCCCCCTGCAGGTCAGCTGGTGAAACCACACACTGACGCAGTGAGCACTGCCCTCCTCTCCTTACACAAAGACATTTTAATCTCATCATTGCCAGCATTATTTAATGAATACGTGGTGTTTGCAGCAAAGTGAACAAAGAAACAGAATCAGGTTTGTTTGTGCGCTCTGTAGCTTCAATTAACTATAATCCGAGTAAAATTTTAAAAAGGATGAAGCACTATTTTTATTTATGTATTTGTTTATTTATTGCGCTGTGAGCTGCAGCTTCTGATTTTAAGGGTCTGCGTGTAGCTAAAACGATGTGTGTGTGTGTGTGTGTGTGTGTGTG
>NW_005187608.1:251389-258632 GCF_000239375.1 Pundamilia nyererei
TTCAAATGGTAACAAGGACGCACACTGTACTGTATGTGTGTGTGTGTGTGTGTGTGTGTGTGTGTGTGTGTGCGTGTGTGTGTGTGTGAGAGAGAGAGAGAGATCAGGAATTCATTAGTTGAGAGGGACCTGTATGCCACAGTCTGTTTTCTGTCAGTGTGTCGCATGCCGATTTCTTCCCAAGGCCAAGAGGATATTCCTTACGCACGCGCACAGACGCCCGCACACATGCGCACAGAGACACTCACACACTAAGGTTGAAAGAGTCTCACACAGAGAAATTCTCCGAGAAACTGAAAGACAGAGACACCCACAGCATAAAGACTCTCAGACAATAATAATCAAGCAGCTTCTCAGGTACAAAAAGACAATAATATATGTTTCAAAACAATACAAAACAACACGTATGGTTTATTTAAACCTGTATTTTCCTCATATCATTATTTTATTCGTTTATTTTCACATATCACTGAAGGCTGCGCAAAGAAAAAAAATGCAAAGTATGATATATGTTATTTAAGATATATATTTATGAATTATCCATGAAACACGTCTGAAAAAGGCAGGTTAATATATTTAATAGGAAACTCTTGTCTAAAAACAGATTTCTGAGTTTGATTTTGAAACATTTTTGGCAAATGGCGTCATTACTAATTACATAATTCTTATTCTTAAATCAAGGCAGCAGGTAATCCGTCACACCTGAAATTAACATCCTGCTTTTCAGTTGGGAGAACTTTATTTCAAAAAGGCCTGGTATTAAAAATTAAAGGTAAGCAATTATGTGTAATTACTGAACAGAAACTGGGCAACACATTTCTTTAATTTCACAAAAATAAATAAATAAACAACTAAATACATGTATAAATAAAGAAGACATAATTAAATACATCTTATTATATAATTTTATGTCGGTGTTAATGACCTTGGGATCCCTGCAACAGTAACATATGTGGAATTTTAAAAACGCGATGCTAAAGGTTTTGGATTTGTATAGAATTGTTTCAAACGTTTTAAATGTTGTAAATGAATAACATGTTGTAGCCTTCGTGAAGCAATAGAGCTAAAAAGATGACAAACATTAGCTAAAAACAAAGGACAGATTTTTTTCTCTGTACATTCTGTGGGAATTAATCCAAAATACTAGCAAAAAATAATAAAATAAATATAGCATTCCAAAAATGGGGATATCACCATTGTCAGGTGTAAATCCAGTATTTGAGAGACAAGAAAACTAGTCTGCTTTAAATGCAATCTTATCCTTTCCTGTTTTCTGCTCACGATTCTCTTCACCCAGAACCGGTGAAAAGACGTGGAGGATCAAATCCGTTAGGCAGCGGAACCTGGACAGACAAGCTTTTGAAAACTTCACTCTACATCAAGTGTGGAGCGCTTTTGTATGTTTTGTTTGTATGTGCACTCAGTACTTGATTTATCTGTGAAGGATATCGTCTTTGGCGCCTGTGTCTTGCAGCTGAAAAGCTGACTGCGTGTCCATGGTCTGCCAGTCTGCGTCGAGGCTCAGTGCGCAGTTCTCGGCAGCGGTGCACTGGCTCCAGGCACCCGAGGACAGGACTGAAGGTAGGTCGCAACCAAACCAACCTTTCGGGTGTCTGCTGATATAATATAATATAATATAATATAATATAATATAATATAATAACACTATTGTATATAATAGTTCTTTTTTTATGTGAAAATATATATTTTTCCTTTCTTTGTTTCAAAAAATTGAAACATTCATGCGCACTTATTTTAAACATATGGATGACACGCACCGTGTTGTTGTCACAAGGTGCGTGTTCTAACGGATTCAGTGTGGCTTACTGGACCATCTGAGATTATGTTCATATTTTTCTGCTACTGTCAGTAGCTAATGTCTAATGCGCTAACGTCCTCTAATCACTCGAACACATTATTAAGCTTCACACTCATTCAGACCAATACTTTCTTTAGACGGGAAGGAGCGTGTAGCCTCCGACCAGTATGAACATTTAATGTTGAGCGCATATGCTAAATGCGCCTATACAGTCTCCAAGGTGAAGGCCTGAAGCCTGCGGTATGAAAGGGTAATATTAAACCATCTCTAATTTGGTTTAGAAAAAGAAAAGAAAAACTTATTATTAATGCATTTTGAGTTTCGCAGTAAACCAAGAGAATCTGTTCCTGTCGAATCTAACAGTAGTAGCTTTTCATTTGTAGCCAAGAATTAGCTGTTACTCCTGCAATGCAAAACTAGATTGCCGTGCAATCCTTTCACGGAACACTGTACATAAGTTAACAGGGGCATATAAATCAATGTTGAGGCTTTTGGTGGGCAAGTAAAATTGTTTTATTTAGATTTTTGTCTGAGTGTTTAAAAATGTTACAAATTGTTTTTAATGATGACATCTAATATAATGACATATTTTTAAACGTTGCGTGGAAAAGTGTTACAATCATTCAAATCCGTTACAGTGTGTGTTTGTAACATAATGTAATGTTGTTGTTGTTATTATTATTATTATTATTATTATTATTATTATTATTATTATTATTATTATTATTAAGGTATATAATTGTGGTCACGTTGGATGTATGATTAAAGCGCAAATTTATAGCCTATTGGAAAATTATGCGCAACTCCCGTAAAATGTTAGATGAAAAAAAATGCTTTTAAATTGCTTCAGAAATGAATAACTGCAAATGAAAGTCCAGGTAATTGGGTGTTTTCGGGCAAAGAAGAAGATTATTATAGAGCTTTTAAATAACCCTTGTGGTAGGAACAGGAGCGTTTTTCGTTTGAAATATAAACGTGACAGCAAGTTTATGTCTCGGTGCTGATTTCCACATAATACCGTGATGATGATAATGGCGCCTGTGATTAAAGAGGGTTAAGTGGCTGACCTTGTGGTGTGTGTGTGTGTGTGTGGGTGTGTGTGTAAAGATGATGAATGGTAACGTCGCTGATGCATATTACAAATTAACTTTCGAAAATACACATACAAAGACGTGAGCGCAGGTAAACTGTGAAGAAAGCATGTGGGCTTGGAGAAAATTAGTCTGCAAAAGCAGCTCATCAATGCGTCGGAAACACGCGATCCATCACGGCTGTAATGTGCATGTCTGTTTGAAAGTTCTGTTCACCCTCTGGTTTTTGGGGGGCTTTTGTTGTTGTTGTCGGGGTTTTTTACACCGTTCTGTTCTAGGATGAGTTCTGATAGAAAGCTACCTGCGCTGTGTTTTAAACAGACACCGGAAAGAAAACCTAGGGGTATTTTATTTACTGTCAAGGACTCCGTGCATTTCCAAATGATCAAGGACCCAAGTATGCACATGCAATATTATGTGGGAACAGTTACAATGTTTACAACGGCTAGCTAATACAGAATCACTCCTCTCCCTTAGACTCTCCTATCCAGCATGATTAAGACTTGAATTTGTTTTGTGCATTTTATGTTCAGTATAGGTATTTGTTGTGCCTGAAAATGAACAAATAAATGAATGAATGAATGAATTTATGCAGTAGCAGCAAATTTTGCATAAGTAGGTACATTCAAAGGCTATCTCTCATCATCTCATTCTGACCTGTTTTAAACCTTTATTTAATCACGGGAGCCCAGCTGATATTACTAAATACATAAAATAAAATAAAATAAAATAAAATAAAATAAAATAAAATAAAATAAAATAGAAACTATGCATTTACACAAACATTGCATCACTGGATTCATTTTCAGTAGCTACAACAACCTATCATTGCTTGCAAGATAGAAGAAATACAGCATTTCAAGAAAATACAACCGTGAAAACAGAATAGCATTTAACTTCATGGGAAATGTTTGGACACTTGTATTTTATTTGTTTGTTTTTTTGTTTGTTTTTTGTTTTGTTTTTTGCATCATTGACATTATTCTGAATTAACAATGCTTGGTCTTGTGATAGGAGCACAGAAACTGGAAATGACATTGACAAGTCACTAGATTTGGGTTCCATTCTTTCAAAAAATGGAAAAACCTTGTCTCTACATTTATAAAAAAAAGAATTTGAAAAAGTTAAAGTTGTATTTTTTTTTAAGTTAATTTCAAAAAAGCTCCCCTCTCGCGCCTGTAGGTGTTCTTTATTCCTCAAGCTCAGGCCCTCTACCAGAGGCCTGGAAACTTGAGGGTTCTGTGCAGTATCTTAGCTGTTCCTAGGACTGCACTCTTCTGGCTCTTCAGATCTCGGATGTTGTTCCCGGGATCTGCTGGAGCTTCTCGCCTAGCTTGGGGGTCACTGCATCGAGTGTTCCAATTACCACGGGGACCACTGTGACCTTCAGCCTCCACATCGTCTTGAGCTCTTCTCTGAGCCCTTGGTACTTCTCCAGCTTCTCGTGTTCCTTCTTCCTGATGTTGCTGTCATTCTGTATCGCTACATCGATCACTACGGCCGTCTTCCTCTGCTTGTCCACCACTACAATGTCTGGTTGCTTAACCACCACCATTTTGTCAGTCGTATCTGATCTTAGCTCAGATCAGCTCAGAGCTAAGGAGGATCTTACCTCAGTCAATCATTCTCGACCACACTAGGGGGAGTCTCCTACTTTGACCTCGGGACTTCCAGGTTATACTCGGCACAGATGTTCCTGTACACTATGCCGGCCACTTGGTTATGGCGTTCCATGTATGCCTTGCCTGCTAGCATCTTGCACCCTGCTGTTATGTGCTGGATTGTCTCTGGGGCATCTTTACACAGCCTGCACCTGGGGTCTTGCCTGGTGTGATAGACCTCAGCCCAACACGTTCTCACTCCCTAAGCGTAATATTTTACGCTATGTGACAAATCGTCAACATTTTACACTTTCGGGTACCCAACACGTTCCTAAATGACAGCATCGGAAAAAGAAGAACACATGAGAATGGTTTGGACTCAATCTACACATGTTCGTTCATTCTCTTAAAATGGCTTTGGAAAACACTATTTTACGTCATTTAACTGCTGGTTAAGGTTTGGAATAAGGTTAGGTTTAGGTCTGGAACACATGGCTGGAATGTCTATTACCGCGGGACCGTCATTCCACTGGAATTCAGCCATAAGCCTTCGCGGACCATAAGAACGCAGAAGGTCACCTTTCGCGTTCCTCAGGAACACCGCGGGACGTGCAACGTCGGGATGCTACGCCCCAGGAGTGAGAACGGGCTGCTCAGCCTCTATGGATCTTGTGCTCAGAGCTTGTTCTTGTGCTGCCATGATTAGTGCCTCTGTGCTGTCCTTCAGTCCAGCTTTGTCCAGCCACTGGTAGGATTTCTGGATATCAGCCACCTCCTCTATCTGCCGGTGGTGCATACCGTGCAGGGCCCTGTCCTTCCATGATGGTGCCTCCTCTTCCTCCTGTTTCTTGGGTTTCTGCTGCCTGAGGTATTCACTGAGCACGCTGTCAGTTGGGGCCATCTTACTGATGTACTCGTGGATGTTTGTTGTCTCATCCTGGACTGTGGTAGTGACACCCACTAGTCCCCGGTCTCCTTCCTTCTGCTTAGCGTACAGCCTCAGGGTGCTGGACTTGGGGTGAAACCCTTCATCGATGGTCAGGAGCTTCCTTGTCTTGATGTCAGTGGCTTCTATCTCCTCCTTTGGCCAGCCTATTATCCCAGCAGGGTACCTGATCACGGGCAGGGCGTAGGTGTTGATAGCCTGGATCTTGTTCTTACCATTCAGCTGACCTGTCATGACTTTCACTTTCCTAGCTTTGTGTTCAGGCCTATGCAGAACAGCAG
The DNA here is from genome assembly GCF_000239375.1 of Pundamilia nyererei. Classification (NCBI taxonomy): domain Eukaryota; kingdom Metazoa; phylum Chordata; class Actinopteri; order Cichliformes; family Cichlidae; genus Pundamilia; species Pundamilia nyererei. Next base: position 257,128 of record NW_005187608.1, read on the forward strand.
TGAGGACAGCACAATTCCTTGGTATATCCCGCACTTGATGGTGACTTGTGCTAGTGGGCTTGGGCTTGAATTTGGCCTCTAGTGTTGTCCGCCACATCCCCATTGAGTTCCTGCTTACCTCCCATCCAATGTGGACAGTGGATCAGCTGGAGGCGCAATCGAAGATTGCAGCGGTCCCAGATCCAGCTGTACACACTGGAATATTCTCCCATGTTGCTTGTCTGTGTTTTGTTGTGTTATGGTGTGTTGATATCTGTGTATTGCTGGATTATCCTTTTATGTTACACATTTTGATGTTTTTTTTTTCCCTTGCTACCTAGCCTTACCTGTCTCCCCAATGTGATGTTTGTGTATTGGCTGTACGGTCTGTCATCTCGGTTGTGGGCAACTGCAACTGACAAATAAAGGCTATCTCATCATGATGAATGCTCTTAGGGTCCTGTTGATCTTGCATAGATCTAGGCATCCCAGGTGTGGGGCACTGAGTCATAGGTCTTCTTGTAATCAATCCAGGCAGTGCACAGGTTGGTCAGCCTGGTCTTGCAGTCTTGGGATACAGCTCTTTCTACCAGTAGCTGGTGTTTCGCTCCTCTTGTATTCCTGCCTATTTCTTTCTGTTCCCCATTATATTGTCTGGCCCATATTGTACTGCATTCACATCATCTAGTAGACCTTCAGAGGGTACTTCACATAGTTTTCATGTAGGATCATATAGTCTTGGAGGCCCCAGGTTTCAACCTTCACCATGATCCTGTCTTTGGAAAAAAGAAGAAAAGAAGGAAGAATGGAATGAAAGAAAGATTATGTCCCCCATGACCTGTCATCCTGGCTCCCCCTTGCCGTAGCATTTGTGTTGTACCTCATCAATCTCTAGCCATTTGAGCAGTTCCTTCTTCTAAATGTTGGAACACTGAGCTCCAAAAATGTCCAAAAACATACGTCAAACTGTCATTACCCATTGGCCACATGAGTGTCCCCTAGCAGAACAATCGAGTCCCTAGATGGAGCACTTTCCAGCACCCCACTCAGGGACTCAAGTTGCTGAGAAGCAACCTTTTCATCTACCAAGGAAAATCCCAATGTACAGAACACAGTAAGAACAAAATCCAGAATCACTCCAGGAAACTGGTTCCAGAGCTGAGTTATACATTGAGCTGAACTCAACTATATTTAGTCTGCATCTCGCAACCTCACGCACTAGATGCCTAGTTTGTCTGGCCCCTCATCCCAGACAAATTTGCTTTGATAGATCCTTATGACAGAGGTCATCACCCAAAGTCCAGCACCCTGAGGCTCTACAATAGTGTTAGAAAGTGTTTTGCCCACTTCCTGATTTCCTGTTTTGTTTTCATGTACGTTGGTCACTCCTAAATGTTTCAGATGCAGCGGGTGGTGAGGACAGCAAAGCAGGCAACTGGCACTTCAGTAACCCTCTCAGAGACATTTAAACTGGAAGACTTCCGCGGAAAGCCAAGGACTCCTCGCACCCTGGACACTCACTCCCC
>NW_005187608.1:258701-263184 GCF_000239375.1 Pundamilia nyererei
TTCTACCCACAGGCTGTCAAACATGCCCTACCTCCACCCTGATTGAAGGTTGACTGTGCTGTTAAGATTTATGGACATTTTCACTGTGTTTATAAACCGTACTTATTCTAATATAATGCAACCAACATTCCTACCTCTACTCATACCTCTTACACCATGTGCAGTACCACTGATCACATTGCACCTTATATTGCACCTGTTCCTTTACATGGCATATATAACTTGTAGATATCTGTGTAGATATTTACATTATTACATACATTCCCTGTGTAGGTACCTCTTTAACTTTAAGTTTATTTTTTGGTTTCTCCATTTTTTCTTTTTTTTCTTTTTTCCTCCCCCTCTGCGCGTGCATGGCAGACGAATCCAGAGAAACTGCCAGAACAGCAGCGACACGCGGCGCATGTGGCAGGGCATCCAGGCCATCACCAACTACAGGAAGGCAACACCTGCCTGCCATGATGATGTCTCCCTACCAGATGCACAATTTGACGCTCAGAATGATGTGTTGGTGAAGAAGTCCACCCCCCCTCACAACGACCAGGTTCTGTGTCTGACCTCTGCATATGTGAGGAAAACTCTTTGCAGAGTTAACACACGCAAAGCAGTGGGTCCAGATAACATTCCTGGAAGAGTGCTCAGAGACCGTGGAGACCAGCTGACAGATGTCTCTCTGTCTCTCTTCCACAGCATGTCTTTATCCTGTCTTCCTTCTCTCACCCCAACCGGTCGCAGCAGATGGCCCCGCCCCTCCCTAAGCCTGGTTCTGCTGGAGGTTTCTTCCTGTTAAAAGGGAGTTTTTCCTTCTCACTGTCGCCAAAGTGCTTGCTCATAGGGGGTCATATGATTGTTGGGTTTTTCTCTGTACCTATGAAGCGCCTTGAGGTGACTGTTGTTGTGATTTGGCGCTATATAAATAACATTGAATTGAATTGAATAGATGTCCTTACTGACAACTTCAATGTCTCCCTGGGCACTGCTGTTGTCCCAGCATGCCTCAAGGCCGCAACCATTGTTCCTGTGCCAAAGAAGTGCCCAGTGTCCTGCCACCACGACTACTGTCCCATTGCACTCACACCCATCATGATGAAGTGCTTGAAGAGGTTCGTTATGACACTGGACGCACTGCAGTTCGCCTATCGTCTCAACCGGTCAACAGATGACGCCATCTGTGGACACATATGTACTAATGCTGTTCAAAGACTCCCTCTGCAACTGGATCCTGGACTTTCTGACGGAGAGGCCTCAGACAGTTCGGATCGGCAACAGCATCCAACACCACCACACTGAGCACTGGAGCCCCTCAGGGCTGTGTGCTCAGCCCAAAGCTGTTCACTCTGCTGACTCATGACTGTGCAGCAATGCACAGTTTGAACCACATCATCAAGTTTGCCGATGACACGACTGTGGTGGGTCTCATCAGCAAGAAAGATGAGTCAGCATACAGAGAGGAGGTGCAACAGCTAACGGACTGGTGTAGAATCAACAACCTGTCTCTGAATGTGGACAAAACAAAGGAGATGATTGTTGATTTCAGGAGAGCACAAAGAGATCACTGCCCACTTAACATCATTGGATCCTCTGTGGAGGTCATCAAGAGCACCAAATTTCTTGGTGCCCACCTGGCGGAGAACCTCTCCTGGTCCCTTAATGCCAGCTCCATAACCAAGAAGGCTCAACAGCGTCTCTACTTCCTGCGGATGCTGAGAAAAGCACATCTTCCTCCATCCATTCTTACCAACTTCTTCAGAGGGACTATCGAGAGCGTCCTGAGCAGCTGCATCGCTGTCTGGTATGGTAACTGTACCGTATCAGATTGCAATACCCGACAACGGATAGTGAGAACAGCTGAGAAGATCCTTGGAACCTCTCTTCCCTCCATCACGGACACTTATAGCACTCACTCCATCCGCAAAGCCACCAGCATTGTGGAGGACCCCATACACCCCTCACACACACTCTTCAGCCTGCTTCCTTCTGGAAAGATGTACTGGAGCATCCGAAGCTCATCCGAAACCTTGGCTGATTGTGACCTAGACCCGTTTTCAGACCTTTGCTCGTGTGATTAGGTAGAGGATCAACAGGGGGTTCATGACCCCCTTGGGGGACACTCCCCTAGGGCTTAAATTTGGAACTCTCCACCATTTGACCTTAGAACTGAAGAAGCTTCTCGGATGAGAGGTGAAACGTCTTCAAGCAACATAAAGAAGTCCAGACGCTTTTCTTTCCAAGCTCCTTGGACTGTTTCTCTATGTGTTAGCCCTGTGAGAGAAGCTCAGCACCTTTTTTGCTCGGTTTGAGACAACCCTACCTCTACTGCCCTTGCCCCCAACCTCCCCCTCTCCCTTCAGGAACAGGAGTTCAGGAGGAAGCTGAGGGTGGTGAACCCCAGAAGATATTCTGGCTCCAAGGGCATCCCAGAGGCTGTCTGTGCAGGCTTTAACCAAGGCCTTGTGAGGGATCTTCACCAGGCTGTTCAACCTCTCCCTGACTCATGCCACTGTTCACACCTGTCTGAAGGTGTCCACCATCATTCCCTTCTCCAAAAAGACTGGAATAGACAGCTTTAGTGATTACAGACCTATAGCCCTCATGTCTGTAGTCATTAAGTGTTTTTTCAAAGATGACTGCTCCTCCCTAAACCTGGTTCTGCCGAAGGTTTCTTCTTGTTAAAGTTCTTCCTTCCCACTGTCACCAAGTGCTGCTCACATAGGGCCATTTGGTTATTGGCTTTTTTCTATTATCATGGAGTCTCTGCTTTACAAGATAAAGTGCATTGAGGAGACTTTTATGATTTGGCACCATATAAATAAAAGTGAATTGAATTTTACCTTTTATGCTGTCCTCTTGTGATTAGAGAACCATAAAAACAGCAAATTGATAAAAACCTGTAAGTCTGTAGTTTAAATTTCGAAATGTCTTTAACAAAGAATATGTGTCTAATTTTGGTTACTTTAAATTTCCAATAAAAGTGTGGTAACTTTGTTTGCAGAGTGTAGCACCATTTCTCTTATTGTCAATATCAATTAACTTCAATTTATTCAGTTCAGTTGATCTGGATTACTGTAAAAATTGCAATGCACATTGTACAATAACAGCTCTCTAATGACAGAGGAGCGTGCTGAGTTGGGAAATGCTGGCTGCACTGTTTTTGTTTTTTGCTTGTGCTTGGTTTTGTCATTCTAGAAACAAATGTATCTGGAATGTTCATTGTAAACTGGCAGGTTAGGTATTTATCATGTCACATGTAGACACACTAAAAATCCCACTTGGAAAATAGCAATTAGTATTATAACATTACATTCCTAATACTGCCAATGGTAAAGGTAAAAGTTATGGGTGTGTATGACAAGATTAATGTTAGTAATTTGTCACTGAGCTAAGCTCCTCGGACGATTTTTTTTAAACCCATAAAGCATCTCTGCGCCACTTAGCTCAGCTCATCTCTTCGTCTGTGAGGGGAACAGTCAGAGTGTCAGAGAGCAACAAAGAGACACGAGGAGACATCGTTCCACAGCTGCTTAACAGATGGCTGGAGCTTACACTGCATTCACTGTTTGTCACATATAGACTGCAGGTAAGCACCAACTCTTTGTTTGGTAATATGACTGCTTACCACTGACCAACTAACACTGTGTATATGCAACAAATGTTGATGTCATCTGAAGAAACCCTTTTTTAAGCTATCAAATCTATTGGTGTCGATGCAAATTAAGGATGTATATGAATCATCATCTCTGAGTCATCTTGCATCATTGTAACAGTGACATTTTTGGTTTTAGGATTTCCGTGACCTTTAATACAAATATGTTTGGTGCCCTCAGTATGGAATGCAATAACCGAGGTGCTTTATTTTAATGATTTTGACACAGACTTCATCGTCAGCAGTAAATTACACTTGATGTTGTGTGAAAACAGAACAGCTGGGGGTTAGCATTTTTTATTTTTTTTACGTGATGGCCTCAGTTACTTATTTTGGGCCTATTTTTGCTGTTTGTCTACTTCACTGTCAAGTTTCTTTATCTAATTTGAATCGAACAGACAGCTTTTAAATACAGCACTTTCACACGAGCGATTTAGGGTTGCGTAGCAACTGTGAACAACAACATTTCATAGATTTTGCACTGTGGATCAAAGTGACTCTTTCCTGAGAGTCTAGATCGTCTAGGCTATCAAGCAGGCCACTTCATTTCCTGAAGGAAGTGTAGTCTGAATAGCTGAATGATTTGAATTCAATAGCTGTAACCTTCAAATTTGGGGGAAACTTGTTGAATCAGAATATTGAAAGCTCACATACTTTAAATCACTTAAGTCTGTAATTATGTCAAATCTCAAACTCAAAACCAAAATATTTGGTTTTGAGTTATATTTGCACACACACACACACAATATATTGTGTGTGTGTGTGTGTGTGTGTGTGTGTGTGTGTGTGTGTGTGTGTGTGTGTGTGTGTGTGTGTGTGTGTGTGTGTGTGTGTGTGTGT